>NW_028324315.1:712500-730000 GCF_058129835.1 Hydra viridissima
TGATATGAAAAAGCTAAAATTTGATTCCATGACAAAATCTTACTACATGTGAATATTAAGTGAATTTATGATCTAAATAAATAATGCGAATATCTATTCGAGGAGATGATTCTTAGAAATCGATTATTATTAATGATTTCTTTTTTTTTTTTCGCTCTTAACTCATTAATTAATAAAACCAATTGTAAATATTGCATTTGTAGTGAAATGAAAGATGGTTTTAGTTTGAGTTTACTAATTTTTAAAATCATCTGCATGGCATGTCAAAAAGACATCAAGAGGGTACAAATATTAACGATTCGTTAATTACATTTTCTGGGAAATAGTTTCAACCAACGTAGAAGTATCGAAAGGCTTTAGCATAAGTATTCAATCGGTTCTCAGAATCCGCTTTAATCACAAAGACTATATTTTAAAAATCTTTTGGGAAATTGTGCAAAACAAACTACTAATAGCCACACCGATTCACTAATGATTTCCATGCATAAAAGCTATTGAAAACATTATGAACCACTTAAAGTAGGAGACGTAATGCAGTGACTAGATGCAGCTTCTTTAAACCCCTTTAAAAACGTCGTCGCTCAAAAGGTTTTAAATATACACGTTGAATTCATTGGCTCTAAGCAACTTTCGGTTTTTGAAAATATGTTTTTACGCATTTCGGCAGCAGGGTATATTCCCAGTGGGCATGCATCGTCCGCACGACGTCCCACGGACGATGCATGCCCATTGGGTTAAAGGGTAATGCAAAGATAGGCTTTGAAAACGAGTTTGAAATCTATAAAAAATCTGATGTTGTTTATACATCGGTATCAACATCGGTATATAACCTAACTTCAATAACAAGTCCAAGTAAATATTCGTAATGAGATTGAGTCGGATTTCAGTAAATACCTGAATAGGAAGAAGCTAACGCCATTTGTTACTATCCATTGAGCTCTCTCAATGTTTTTACCGAAAAAAGGTTCATTTTTTTGGATAAAATAACCGTTCCGTACGTTTATATTTGCTTTCTTTGTTATCATTAAAATTAGGCGATAACAATAATTTAGCGGCTATCTGATGAATTCTGCTAAATACGGTGTTTTTTGCAATGTAGAGCAGCGAAATAGTAGGGCATATAGACCATTACGTAATTTCAGATGAATTACAGACAGATAGTTCGAGCGTTTGTTAACAAATCCATGATGCATACAAAAGTTTTGCAACGGGTTGCCTATGCTCCATTAAAAGTAACATTAAGTGGTTTTTGATCCGCAAAGAATTCTATTGGCGGTCCTTTAAAAAATATTATGAAGTTGATAAGACACTCAAAGAATTGACTATCATCATTATTTACATTTGTGACAACTTTTATACCACTTGGTATTGGAAAAAATTTACGCCCACTGAATGGCACTTTGCGATTCGTAAATCTACGGACTCGACTCTCTTTGCAAGCCATCCTGAGCCATTCTCTTACCAGCTCTGGCGAATCTCCGCATGTTAGCTTCCAGTATTACATTCGCAGTTTTAGCTTTACTACCAACAGGGTCAGCCATCCAGACTAAGTAACCTTTGTCAATATTTTCAGCGTTACTTCAAAGCCATCACCATAAACATTTTTTGAATGAATGCCTTGAACCATTTAATTCCTGTTGTAATTTGTCATTATATGTAACTAATTAAATGCTGTTATAGTAGCACGATTGTTTATGGTTGTTAGATGGCTTGCGATTAGTAAGGGTACCCATACTCGAATTACCACCATTACACTTGGCTATGTGGAAAATGGATGTATCGTTAATAGACTTTATTTAGAAGTTTTCATGTATGATTTCAGAAGTTTTTATTAATGCTAAAAATGCTCAATTAAGTTGCAAAGCTAACGAACAGCTTCAGATTGGCATCATTTTACTTCATCGGCCCGATGTCGGTCCGAAAAATAAAATAACTTGTGTACCATCGGAAAACATAATCGGCTTGATGACTGCGAACACACCATAAAGTGACTTGTTCTGTGAACGTTTACAATGCGCAGGCGTAATGATACTGAGCGTGTCGCAAATTGTCCTAAAGACAATTGTCATAAAGTTTTCATAATCAATATTTTGAAATTTTCAGCTGAAGCAAACTTTAGACTTTAGTAAACTTAGTATTTGAGACTTGAGTTCTCAATCAAAGTTTATCTTTATAATAAATTGAAAGGCAAAATTTTTTTAACTATTGAATTTATTTTGTAGACTTACTTTTTAATACCAAAAGCGAAATAAAGCTATTGCTAGAAATTTACAAAACGTGTATTTTGTTATATATATATGTATTATATTATATATATTTATTTAAATAAAAATTTGATTTTATACTAATATATTTATAAAATACATTCAAAATATAGACTAGAAAAAGATATTATATTTTACAATGAAATTAGAAGTTTGAGATTTCATTAAATACCAGTCTAACTCCAGTAAAACTCCCGTGAAATCTATGCGTTCTTGGTTTACGCCTGGATCGTGACGAATACGTGCCTATAAGGATTTTAATTCCGAAAGTGAGACTAGATGTGCCGACTGCGATACCTCATATGAAAAGTTTTTGTCTATTATCGACGTTTGTTACTAAAGCTTTTAAAGTGTTTGGTGAACTGCAAAGATTTAATGGTATCTTTAAGTTGTATTCTAATCGTAATTTTTTTTCTGATGCTCTTCAGTGAACTTATGTTTTGTTTATTCAGGGATATCTTCATAATTAATTGAGATTTTTTACTTTTAATACTAATTAACCGATTCATTTTCCATTTACAATCAATCAAAATATTGAAAATAGTAATGCACCAACAAAAAGTAATAACCTAAATAAGATACACATACTAAAAGTGGAACTTTACAAAAATATGTAAGTAACATCAATGAAACAAATTTTTAATAGAGATCAAATATAGGTTAAATAGTTATTATAATGCATTTACATATACATGCACATATACGCATATACACAGGTAGAAATGATGGAATGACTTTAAGAATAAATTTTAGCCCTTTGGATAAAATTTATTTTTAGGGTGTACAGAATTGTGTTCCAAGAAAGGACACACTGGTTTGTGATAGAATTTATTCCATGTTTGATTTTCTGTTTTGGTGTATACTAAAAAAATGGATTAATTTTTTTTGCTGTTCTCAGTTTAATAAGACATGATTCTTTTGTAAAGTTATAATTCTTCTTGAAATATAATTGTTTCTCCAGAAAAAGTGAAAAAAATACTGAGTTTTAAAAGAAAAAAGACTTCTCATTTGGAAAAAATAAGTTTTATTGTCAGTAAATGATAATAATTAATATGACTATTTTTTACAACATGACGTAAAACTTTTTCACATGTCATCAAAAAAATTATATTTTTTCATTTTCTCGTCTAAATAAAATGTTCTTAAATGTATCACCGGAAAAATTATAACAAAGTGTTTATTTTATACAGAGTAAAATTAAGAAAATTCATTGTTCACATACAAAAGGATCAATGGATTGACTAGACAAAAAAATATTTTTGTGGGATTTCCTTTGTTTATTTAAACTGTACTTTATTTTTTGAAAGCTTTGAGACATGTTTCGTCATGCTGACACCAGAATAGCATACCATGCAGTTTTTAAAAACTTGCACAGCTCTTTTTTACTGTGTTGAAGGAAAATTGCTGTAAAACCTCCAATACAAAAGGTAAGGTTTATATACACAGTTAAAAGGAGGAGGTCTATGGACTAAGGGAGAAAAAAAAAGTAGAAAATATCTTCATATGCAAAGAGCTTTATCAATAGATATTGGCTGTTGTAGTAAAAATATACAAGGAAGTCACGGAAAGATCACTATTGATAGAAAATTTAGCAGACTAATGTGGAACATGGTATCAGTAGAATTGTGTTCTAACAAAAAGTGTAGGAGCATAGTATAGAAGACTTTCCTTACAGAAACATTCCTTATGTCATTATTATAGTGTTTTTAGTCTATTTAATGTTTCTTCAATTTTGGTGAGAAAAAAAGTTCAGTTAACTATTACAGCTTTAGCAAGTAACATTGTTAGGTTCGTTTGTGAAATTTAACGTTTTCAGATGTGCACCTTTGTTGCTTTAGTCCTAACTACAAAAGTGCGTGGTGAGCATAATCAGTTTTATGATTATCGTAATCTTTGACTAACTACCATTATAGTATTTAAAACAATACTGAATAAAAGCTCTTCTAAATTATAGCCTCATAAACCTTCTTGGGTAGTACTCCTCAAGCGACAGGTTTTGAGATAATGGCAAGTGAAATTTTACAATAATAGGAAGATATGTGTCAATGGGAAAAGTCAACAGAGCAGCTTTTAATAAGAAATAAATGGTAACCTTTGAACACTATTAGTAAAAGTTAAAGATTTTAGTTGATTAAAGTTATAAATTTTAATTCATGAAAAAAAAAAGTTAAATAACAAAAGCAACATTTTACCATAAAAAAGTATTCTTGAATTATTGGAAAAAATCTTGGACTAAATATATTAAATTTTAGCAGCTTGAAACAAAACTATATCAGAAACATAAAAAGCACTACAGTATAAGAGCAATAGTTTTTAATATTGGTCAGATCATTATATTTCAACCTTTGGCCTGTGGGGCACCATTTCTGATTTTGTTGGTTTTTACACATCATCTACATTATGTAAATACGTTGAATGGTAAAAATAGACAACTTTAAAGCCTTATAACTTTTTTATAACTTTGAACAAGTGACTTATTTTTTCTAGAACTGTTTTCTGGATATTTCTGTCTTAAAAATAGTAATTTTTGTTAACATGTATCATATTAAAAAAATACTATAACCTCCTCAACTTTGGAAAAATGCTAAAAAATGGCAAAATGAAGTTAACCGTAGTATTTTTCTGTTCATCTACAAGTCCTTACTTGTTAGTTTTCTTATTAGCTGCTATTGTCTACAACAAATAGGCAAAATATAAGCAGTTTGTTACATTTTAGAAATCAAATATATCTAAAACTATAAAGTCTACTCCACTAAAAAGTCCCATTTTCAGCCATTTTGGGATAGCTCGTAAACTTTTCTAACACTTTGTATCGATCTAATACTAACAGCAAACAATACCATCCCGCCTTAAAAAAACTTCAGGGTCCCTTAAGGGCAAACCCTTAAGGGACCCTCATGAAAATGTCCGCGCCAAATTTCAGGGTCCCTTAAGGGCTAGCCCTAAAGCGGCCAAAAAAAAAACCACGCTTTACTACTCATCCTGTATGACTAGTAAAGCGTGGTTGTTTTTTTAAACTAGTAATATTCAATAGTTTAACACAGTTTATTTAAAAATATTTATATAAATCATCATTACATATCTTTATTTATAAAAGTGTTTTCTAAGTCTTTTGCTTTTTTTGTCGAGGATCTTTGTTTTCACTGTCGTCTTCGTTTTCACTGTCGTCATTATTTCCTTCATATCCGTCGTCTTTACTCTCTTCCTCAATCGAAACTTCAAGTGTCTTTTTCTTACAGCGCTGCAGACGACCACCAGAGCGATCCTGGCGTTATTAAAAAATCGTGCTACTTTCAGTTCTATCTTTTTAGACGTGGTGCCAGGGAAAATGTCAACAGTTGAAACTATAAACATTTAAAAAAGTACTTATAAAAAAAAGAGAAAAAATATGTAAATAAATAGTCATTTAAATCTATAATTATATAACCAATAACTATAGTTATGCCTAAATATATGGATTCACATGTATTAGAGATTCACATGTATTAAAGATTGTATTGTTTGATATAGCTGCATTAACAATATAAATTATATCTACATATAAAAAGATATTAATAGATTTACTTTATTTTACTGTTAAGCCAAACACCACAAGTCAAACTGTTGACTCACAGTCAAACAGATTCATATTTGTACAAATGTTCACAGTAGATGTAGATTACACTGATTTTCTTACGCTGATTTTCCAGGCTATCAAAAACTTCAGCTTCCCATGTGTTCCAAGCCTATTGATCTTTTGCTGTAAGTCATGCGCCAGCAATTTGTTTGAAATTGTTCATAGACAGTCAACCCTCCTTCATTCTTCATCAATGCTAACTAAAAAAGATCAGTTAACAACTTAAATATATTACACCATCATTCACACTATGTTCCCTTGTCAAGAGCAACATATTATGGCTATTCTTACATAATCAGAAATTGATAAAAACTTACCATATTATTTGGGTGCTTTTCAATCTCAGAATATTGCTGCAGAGAAGTAAAGATAGGAAATTATGTATGACAGACATTCTGATCAACAAGATCACTAGCAACACATGCCTCCAATCTTCCCTGTCTTTGCTCAAGATTGGTCAACTTATATTCAGTTCACGAAGAATGAACATATTCATAAGAAACTGTCCTGTTATGATAACCATAACAAACAATATACTACATATTTATACTTAAAATATTATACTACTGCCATTCATTTCATATGCCAAAACATTTTATAGAATAATTTCTTACCCCTAGTAATACAAAACATTCAAACCTTGTGCACTAAATGGTTCAACTTTAAGTCAGCTGCAACCCCAAGCATACTACCATGTATACGCAGTAAACTTGAATCAGAAGAATCATGGAGACTTAACTAAAGTCACAACAAATATTATTTTCAATAGTTTATATAACTTTAACAATTTATAATTACCCTTTGAAAAATAAAGTCTAAAGCAGTTTTGTACCATTATAAAACTAATACTTAACTGACATAAAAATATATTTCTAATTTAATTTAATAAAATGGATATGTACACCAATACATATTTTACATGTATTCCTTGGTCCATATGTACTCCTACATGTGGACCTTGAGATTCATATCAAATCTCATTATTATTTATATCCTAGGGTTTTAGAGCATGGTGGCCTTATATACCAAGATATAAATAGTATTATTATAAATGCAGTAAAGATTAAGAGAAAACCTATACATGAACAATAAATAGTTTACAGCATACAACTGACTGTATATCTGACCGTGGAATGCTTGAAACCTATATGAAATCATTAAAAAATTAAAAAACAAAATCAAACTTTTGTGTACCTAAAATACATAACTAGATCCCAATTTTCAAAAACTTAAAATTGGCTGGGCAATACAGGTAATTGAAAACTGAAAACCTTTAAAAAAAAAAGAAAAAGCGTAGCAACAAAACACTTTCATATAAGAACAAATAAATCATCTCATCACGATAAACAGCAGAAAAGTAACTTTTACTTACATCAGATAAATTAAGAGATGTACTTATACAATCAGGCTAGAACTAAATAAAAATCATATTATTAAATGATATTTACTTTAACAATGATATTTAGCAACTGATAACATACATTTATGCATGATTAAAATCACATTAAAGAAATTTGATAATGTTAATAACTTACATGTGGGAATGGAGATTGAGACTTCAAAAAGAAATAACAGCTTTATATGAAGAGATAAAAAATGACACTTGGATTCTTCTTTACTTTGATGACTTTCTCTTAATGAAACTTGACCTGAAAAAAACAATTTTTCTAAAAATAGGCCTTTTAGCACTGTAAGGTACAGCGGTGTATGAGTTTGTTCAATTAGTTTGACTAATTACTCTTAGTAAAAAAACTGACAGCAATCTTTTTTGTAGCATGTGTTTGATGAATATTAGTCTCATAAATTAACAATTTAGATTAAACATAGGAAATCCTAATTTACATTCATTGCTTTTGTGCTCCATTTATACATATAATCCAGTCGCACCATCAAAAATAGTAGGCACACTTCTATCAAAGTTATCTTCACCAATTTTAATATTCTCCTCCTCTACAACAGGCTCACCCTGCGTCATATAATTGGGAGATTCTCCTAAAATGAATATATTTGACCAAAAATATTTTTAAAAAAAGTTACAAAAGTTTAGATAAAAAAAGGCAGTCAGATATTTGTCTGATAGTCTATAAATAGGATGAGATAAAAGCAACAATGTATTATAATTACTTTATAACATTACTTTGATATTTTTAAATTATCAAGATTATTAGCTACCTATTTATATTGCTGTATTACCTTTTCATCTTGAGACAAAAATATCAAGTTGACTACGACGTTTTCTTCTTTCAGTTTTTGAAGCCATTTTTAAATTATACAACAAATATTTTGTTGCTATTATAGGATTATATCTTTATTATATTAAATAACTCATTAAAAATAGTTTAAATAAAAATTGATCATCATGATTAATGTCTATCAATACTTAGAAGCTATATGAATGGACAAAAATGTTTGAAGCAAATCTATTTTCTAACCATGTAGCTTTCTCGTAGCGAACACAACGGTTCAATTCTACATTTCCTCTTATACTAAAAAACTCTTCCCTACTTAAGTTTTGCATACAACTTATACTTATAAAAATCCGTAAGAATATCATAAAAATACTATCATAAAAAAAGCCACTCAAACTATATTTACAATTTTTTAAGGAAACAACGTCAATATACGCTTTACGGAGTTTCTTTCTGAATGGTTCAAAATTGTTCTGTTAAATCGTTTTTTTCCGAGTTTTAAAATTCCAGAAAATTAGAGCCGATTTCAGGCTAGCCTGAGTTTAGTCCTAAGCCACCCCTTATTAGGATCTGCCCTAAACACACCCTAATTTTAAAAAATCATCAAAAATATACTAATTTTGTGCTGAAAAGAAATGTAAGCTAATTATTTTTTAGTTTTGATAAAAAATTGTTTGAGAGAATTCGCCCTTAGAATACCCTGAACCACGAAGGGACCCTTAAGGGGCCCTTAAGTCATTTTAAGGCGGGATTAGACCTAACTATATCAAAATGTAAACATTAACTTGTCATGCTCACAACAAAAATGGAAGCATTTTTTGATAACTAATTTTGAATTATCAGGGTTGTATAATGTTATTGGAAATCAGTGTTTTACAAAATTTTATATAGTTTGCTGTAAAAGCCTAGCGCAGCATTGTTATTTTTGTCAAAAACAAAATTAGCATTTTTTCAAAATTTTTGTATATTCCCTTAACAAGGATAATACGTAATAATGTGGATGATAACTGAAAACAAAACAAAAAATTGTTTAATAAGATAAGAGTAAAACCCTCTTGAGCTCAGGCTCATGAAATTTGGCAGTAATGCCACTAACTGTATACCAATGCAAAAATATTGTTATTGGATAAGTAAAATAATTGCCAGATTTTCGTAAACAGCTATCACAAACCTTGTCACCTTTCAGATCAGTTTTCTTTCCAGGAAAGAATTCACCAAAATAATTCAGTAATGCCCAATCATCAATATTGATAACAGTGTTCATTAGTTGTTTTTTTTTGTATTAATGGAAGTATCTTCCAGTATGTGAAAAATGGTAAATATACTGCTCATTGATGTTACATGAGCTTTTAAACACCATGATTAAGGTGAGAAATAATGATATGAACAAGTTCTTTTGATAGCAGGAAAATTCTCAAATTATTTAGCAAGTACTAAATGTGTAATAGTAACGGTTTCAGAAATGAAGAGAAATCTGAAAAAGTTTAACATGAATCATAACTCTTTTTCCAAATATGAATTTAGTAAGGTCTTGTTTTAACATCTTTTTCTATAAACCTTACAAATTTCTATAAAATTTACAGTTTTCTTTAAAAAAAAAATTTATAGCAAAACACACAATATCATAACTTTTAAATTGGAATTGACTTTTTTATAACTAAACATAATTCATAATAATAACTCACTTTTATTCTTTTTGAGTAAAAGTCCATTATGATATAGGATACAAGAAATCATTGTTTGAAAAAAACCCATAACCCCAATATAGATATACTTTGACAATCAAAGGCTACATACCAGATGTTTTTAAATTTTTCTTTAAAAACTAAAAACACGTCTCTCAGCATCAAAATTTGATTTCCAATTTTGAAGGGATAGTTATAAATAACTCTTTTCACTGTACCACCTATTCCATCGCATGCACTTTTTTCATGTCCTTAAAAAATGCCAATCTGCTTTTAGTCCACAGTCTTTTTACATGAAATCACAGTTTTTTCAAATTAAAAAATACAATTAAAAAAAAGCATACCTATTAAGGTAATGATTATCAATTTGGACTCAAACTTTAAAAAGCATTTATGCTTGGGCTGTAAACAGTTTGGTTATAATTTAAAAAGCGCTTTTATCCTAAATTGGAACAACGCATGCGCGGAGTATAAAACTTGTTAATGGTGGTATTTATAAAGCTTATATTGATTATAAGTTTATTTTCTTCTGAAATTAAAGTTCTAAATAGTAAAACGTTTTCTTTATCGACTGGAGGAAACCCGTTGGTTAAAACTGTTGGATATTCTGCTAAAAAAAGTATCATTATATAAACCCGTTGGTTTTAAATGTTACAAAAGGACAACACTTGATGTTAACCGTATCGCGGCGGTATAGAAACTGCATTAAGCGGATATCAAGTTTATCTTTACTGGAGATTTACAAGTTGTAAACGATTCTGTGGTTTACAATCTAAATTTTTCTTGTAAATCATAACAAATATTATTCAAGCTGAAAAATTCCGTTATTCACTCATAATATAAACTTACATGATGTACTTAATTTTGTTTGATTTTTCTGGGTTGAGTTCTTTTTTTCATGTTAACTATCTTTTAATAAATAGACTGTGCTCGATCGTAAATTTAGTAAACTTTAGCACACTTATTCTTAAGCATGCAACAGTTAAGATTAGGTCAACAAAGAAATAAAGAATATGTGAAATGATATCCACTGCTTATATATGGACGCTTATTTAGTTTGTTCTTGTAAAGTGTCCATACTAAGTCATTTCATATAGCATTATACAAATAATTGCAGACACAATACTGCCAAGGTGCTTGCTGTTTGTTGATCGCAGTAAAGATCAACAGGGATTATTCATACAATGTTGAAGAAGTGAGGAGCGTTCATAGATTTTCTAAAAAAAACTGTACATTGATTACACAATGTAACAAAAAAAAAAAAAATTTCTGTTTATCAAAGTTTTTTGATGTTTCTTAATTAATTTGAGTATGCTGAGTCTGAATATGACATTGGATTTTTTATTGCATCAATCGTTTGGTCGTAAAAAAAAAAAAAATCAATTAAACATATAATTAATATAAATCGTTTTGCAATCATGTTACATTATATTGTATTGTAACAGTCTCTCACAATCTCAAAAAACACTAAAAGTGAACAGTAGAACGAGGTTTTCTTTTATGAAGTTTCTCGTCATCGCGTATCAAACACCAGATGTAGTCACCCATCATAGCTGCATCCCATCTGCCCTGGTATCTTTTCTCCATTGCAAGAATATCCTGATGGAAACGTTCCCCGTGCTCTTCACTCACATCACCCAAATTTGGTCTGAAAAATTCCAAGTGTGAATGCAGGTAATGCAGCTTTATTGACATTCTGCATTTCATATCTGCGTACCGTACAATTAAGTTTTCCACTATCTCTTTGTAGTTATCACTCTTATTGTTGCCTAAAAAGCTATGAACAACATGTCTAAATGCAGTCCATGCTTCTTTTTCAACAGCAGACATTTTGTCCTCAAGCTCCTTACATGCCAACATAACTTTAATCTGTGGACCAACGAATATACCTGCTGAAATTTTTGCATCTGACACCTTTGGAAACATCTGCCGAATATGCTGGAATGCTGCACTATCTGGGTTTAATGCTTTGACAAATTGTTTGATAAGACCAAGTTTAATGTGAAGGGGTGGTAGTAAGATCTTTTCAACAGGTATCAGAGATTGATTAATAACATTGTGCGAACCAGGCTGTAAATGTTCTCTCACTGGCCACTCACGTCTTGTGAAGTGCTGGTTTGCAGCCCTGCTATCCCATAAACAAAGAAAACACGAGTACTTTGTGTATCCTCCTTGCAGACCGAGAAGAAATGCTAGCATCTTAAAGTCTCCACATACATCCCACTTGTAACTGTCGTAGTTGATTTTCTCAAGCAACAACTTCACGTTCTTATAGTCTTCCTTTAGATGAACGGAATGAGCAACTGGAATCGAAGGAAATCGGTTTCCGTTATGGAGCAAAACTGCCTTTAGACTTCTTGTTGAGCTGTCAATGAATAATCTCCACTCTTCAGGATTGTGAACAATGCCAATGTCATTGAAAAGACCACGAACGTCATGACAATAGCACAGTGATTCTGATACTACATAAAAGTATGCGAATGTTTCATGTCTTTTTCGGTATTTCGAGGTTCTGCAGCTTGGATCTAATAAATTCCATTCTTTCAAACGTGATGTCAGAAGTTCTGCATTTGATTTAGTGAGACCTAAATCTCGTACTAAGTCATCAAGTTCTTGTTGGATAGGGAAATGAGGTGAATCATTCGGTTCCCTGAAATCACAGTCATCATTGAGTTCATCCGGTGAGTCTACTTCAGAATGATATGCAGCTGCTTCTTCGGATTGAGGTGGAGTAGGAACAGGCAATTCATCACTGTGTGGAACTGGTCCAATAGAAGATGGTGTACTTGGATAAACTAGAGTCAGCCTATCTTTCGGTCTTTTATACTTTGAAATGTCAACAATGCAGAAAAAGCAGTCATCATGATGGTTCGTCGGTTCTCTCCATATTCTCGGAATCGCAAAGGGCATTGACTTTCGGATTCCACGCAGCCATCCTTCCAGAGTTGATCTGCAGCTACCACAACTGTAGTGTGGTGCCCACGATTTGTCCTGATCTCCCATAGCCATGCCAAAATAAGCATGATATGCAGTAAAGAATTTTGTACCACTGACAATCTTATGTTTAGCTTGTGTTGGACTAATATAGTAACCACAAACATAACAGAATGAGTCAGGACAAAGCTTGCGGATCTACTAGACATATTCACCACTTCATGTAACAGTTGTAATTAGTTAAACTGAAAATAAACACACGAATATAGTTAAAATCAGCATATATATATAATGTTTTAATTGCATTACACATATACGAAAACTCCGAAATATACTTTATGCTTTTTCTCAGGAAATCTTGATGATAGAGAAAAACCAATGGTACCACTGAAATCAGCATACAAAAATTATGTAAGAAACATTAAAAAATTAACATAAACAAAAATGTTGTTACATGGTGTTATTTGGGTTATTCATTTTGGATATTTTCGGCTCTTTAACAAATTGATCAAATAAAAAAGCATCTTTCTTTAATTTTTTAAAAGACGCCCCTTAGCTTTTTTTTGGGCTAATAACATTTCATTTTCGACAATATAAAATGGCTGCTGTTCTTGAAGAAAATGTCCTTTGCTGCTGCTGTTGGGATTCAAGGAGCATTAGGGCAATATGCTTTAGAAATGTTAAAAAATGAATGCTGATTGAATTTAAAATAGGGGAACACTCTCTTTATCAACTGGTGGACATCTGTTGGTTGTAACAGTTGGATGTCCTGCTAAAACAAGTATCCTAACAGGTTATAAAACCAACAGAAGGACAAGTTCTAACGTTTTGCGCAGCGGCACAGGAAGTCTTACAAGGACAAATTAAAACTTTCTTTATGAACTGTTTCATACACTTGTTTAATATGCCTTTACACAGAAAAACACAGATGGTTGTGTAAGTAATGTTTAGTTTCTTGTTTTGATAGCAATAACTGACACTTTTGATCAAAACGATGATTACTTCTTAAATGTGTATTTTCCACAGAGGCTCATTTTTGGTAGAAGTGCTTCAAGGAACGAACAGAAGAATAACTCAAGGAAATACGCATGGCTAATGTCAATTATTTTGAGAACGCCTAAAGCTGGTGCATGGTGATTTTCGGACAAACTAATGTTGTTAAAGCAACATTAGATTGGCTTCCTTGTTTACTTACAACAACTTGCCATTTAACGCTCTTTTAGTTTTATTTGATTTTAATTTTATTACATCAAATTACATTTTATTTAATTTGCAATTAAATTTAATGTGATTAAATTACATTTAGGTTTAATTCATGTTTTATAGTAAGTGTTAGAAGCGACAGTAATAATTAAACTATTGTAAAGGAGCATGTAGAAAGTGGCATTTGTTATTTAATTATTGTGAGTAGGTTTTGTTAAAAGTGGCATTTGTAGCCTAATTATTGTTATTATTATTAATGGTTAGTTTATTGGTACGTGCTCTCCACAGACCTCTTTTTTATTATATATTCTATTGGTGGAGCAGCTTAGACACTATTGTATTTTGTACTAGTTTAAATACACAGTCTCTCCAAAGGATCAATTTTCAATCCTCGAGATTTTACAATAAGATTGTAAGAGAAATATCGCACAAAAACTTTGTTAAACGTTACATTTGATGGAAAAATAATCAGCAATTCTTACTTTACAAATAAAACAATTATTTATACAAAATTGCTTACGTTTGCAAAAGAATTCATGCACCTGATAATTCTTTAAAGTTTTTTAACTTTAACGCACTCACAAACGTTGAAATAACGTTTAAAGTTATCTGTTAACTTTGCATCATAAAATCAATTTAAGTGATATGTTCAAAAAATATTGACAAACCAAATATTTTTATGATAATTTTTGATAATAATGTGATAATAAGTCATTTCAACACTCTTACCAGTTTGTTACTTAAAGAAAAAGATAGCACATATCACAAGTCTCTTCACAGAGTTTTTGTGATACATTATCAACTGAAGTTTCAGCTCTATTACATTCCAAAAATTCCATTTTACACTGCCTAGTTGATAAAATAACATTTTTCTGGTTTTTTGGCAAAAATCCAACCCAGATTAAAATTTCAAGGTCAAAGTCTTTTAGTTCCCTCTCCTGATCTTCTTTACCAAGATACATTTCCAGTATGATTTTATTTTCATTCTCGCATAAGGTTATTGCAGGTTGTAAGATATAACCTTTGTACATTATCCACTTATTAGATATCCATTTCTTCTTATCTTTGTTTAACTCGATTGTTAGATTGTGCTGATGATACACTGTTTTCTCATTATATTTAAAACTAAAAATCTGAGGCCCTCTAGCAACCGTGATAAAATCAAACGATGTCTTAGTTCTAGTTTTTGGAAACTCTTTCACTTTTTTTTTTGCTTTCTGATTTTTTAGTGATCTGTTCAATCTCCTACATAATTGATTATTACGCTTTGAAGAAAAAGGATATGCAATTGCCTTAACATACCAGTTTAAAAAACCAGACCACTTGCCCAAGATAGGATTAGTATGAGACAAACCAGTTATTAGAAAAGGTACTTCCATGTGTTCATACCGACATTCAGCAAGTAGTGCTTCGATATTTTGTTCTGTTTGTCTACTTTCATCGGCTTCTAACCAGTTCAATACAAACGTCATCACACTATTTTCATGATAAGCAAACCCATCGTTAGACTTCAGTAGCATTAACAAGCTGGAGAAGTGAAGCTTGTTAGGTAATTCATCAAATGCAACGCATTCCAGTGGGGTAAATAACTTGGTGAGATATTGGCTGCAACAACTAAGAAATAAGTTTTTTGAAAGAACATATCCGAGAGAACTTTTAAAGAAAGTTAAGCGATCTAACACTGAATTGCATTCATCGATTGTTGCAACGCTGATATATTCAACCATTGCAGATCCTTGTTTAAGAAGCGTATCACACATATATCGATCACCGATTTCTAAAACTTTAAGTAGTTTAGATAGACCAATATTGTTTAGTGAACCAAAGTCGTAAAAGGAATGAATAAGCAATTCTACATATTCGCTTTCACCGGGATTTACATTTAAAATAATTTCCTTTTCGTTTTTCTCCTCCAGTTGTTTTGCAAAGAATTTACTGTTTAAGCACAATACCAACTTGTGAACTGGAAATGAAACTTGCTTATTGCAGCTATAAAACTTGTAGCCTAAATGAAAATGAAAAAAGTTATATTAGTATATATATATATACATATATATATACATATATATATATATATATATATATATATATATATATATATATATATATATATATATATATATATCAGTGTGTAGTAGTTCGTTGGTTTTTTTATGACAAAGTGAGGTTCTAGCACCTTTTTTTTTATTTTGTTGTATTTATTTTTGTTCTTTAGATTATTTTATTACAAATTAGTATCACAAAACAATAAAAATAAAACAAAACCCTGATTTTTATAGTAATCTTTTTTAAATTCTGATAAAAAAAACATTTATTCAACAGCTTCAATGTCACTGTTGTTCTCAGAAGCTATGCCTTCCTCTTTTTCTCCCTGATGTAATCATAAAAAGTGGCTTCAACTGAAGTATTTACACAATTTTTATGTTCCCAATGTCATTAGCTCTGGCAGTTTTTACAGGAAAGTTCATGCTTTGCTTTTCGGTCGTAGATTAAATTATTGTTTGCAATTTCAGGAGCCTTTGTATCAGCTGTAAATCTCTCACATAAATGTTAATAATAAAATCTCTCACCTTAGTGTTAGAGAAAAGAAGTCCAATTTGATATTGAACTCAAATTTGAAATTGAAATGGTAAGACCATTATTTTTCATTTCTCCTGAAGATCACAGTTATTCTATATAAACAAGCGATGCATTTTAGGCTTTGTACCATTAATGAGAGACCCACAGTCTTTTTTTTTTTTTTTGTCTCTGCTTTTTTATGCCTCCAAATTCTTGATCATATTGCAATTAGCTGTGTCCTTGAAATTGACAGTTGACAGACACTATTGTCAAAAAAGGATTTAACGTAATATAAAGGTCTGATATTAATAATCTTAATGATTAGGATAACTATGAAATGGTTTTGATTAAAGTAAATATTTCTGATGTAAAGTAAATAACCCTTTATATTCCTGATGTAGTGTAAATAACCCTTTAGTATATACTAAATTATATACTAATTATATGTTAAATTTATTCAGAACTTAGATTATTAGTATGTACTAAACTACTTTTCAAGTGAAAAAAAGAAACTATACCTAAGAAATTTAGAGAAGAAAAAAGATGTCCAATGAAATAAGAGGTACATTCCGTTAGGATAATTATGATATGGTTTTAATTAAAGTAAATATTTTTACCATTAGATCTTTTATGTAAAACTCAATCTAACATAATACTTAAACAATATTATAAGTAACAGTAAACCTAATGCTAATTAAATATCAAGGTCAAAACATTGATCTAAATAGCGGCCTAACAGTTGCTCCCTAACTCTCTTTGATATGAGAGCCTAGGCACTAATGATTTAGAAATCTATAAATCTGTTTAATCTGACTCGTAATTTTTTCTTAATTTAAAGATGTTTAAAACTAAAACTGTAAATGAAACTATTACCTGTAACTTAAGTGAATTTAATTTCATTTCTTTTTCATTATGAAATTGTTAGCCTGCATATTTGTGCTTTGGGTTGATTTTTATTAATTTGCACCTCATCTCCGTCTGTCATTATTTTATTTTGAGAAAATAAAGCTAGGTGACCATATTGAACAAAGGGATTGGGTTTGTTAAGTT
>NW_028324315.1:2235000-2317500 GCF_058129835.1 Hydra viridissima
ATGACAGTTAAGTTATGCAATATGTTTCTCAATCTAAAAAAGGTTGAAGAAGTTTTTGAAAGTATATGTTTTAGCTTTATAGTTTCAAATGTATAGAATAGCTTGTTTAGGTTGTATGCAGCAGATATGCTACAATGGGTTATTTTTAGTTGCATAAAAACAAAAATTTTAACATAGAATTGGCTCTTGCTTATATTCTTGATGGGAAGAGTGACTTTGAAGACTTAAATGACTCAGATTTAGATTATGAACCTGAAAATATCAATAAAACTGTAGGTAAGACTCTAAAGCAAAAGAATTGCGATGAAAAGAATATCATTAACGATAATACAATATTAGTGATAATGACAACCAATCTTTGATAAACAAGAACAAACCAACAAAACAACTTTGGAAAAATGTTGACTTACATTTCGGTGATATAAAATTTCACCATAAACCATACCAGATGATGAGACTACTCCTTACCACTGCTTCAAAATGTTTATCACAGATAAGCTTCTTGTAATAGCCACATAACATCAAAAGAGATTGTATAGTTCATTGGTGTCTATTTAAGGATGGGGCTTAAGATGCCATCCATTAGATCAGATGTATTGGGAAACATACATGAGTTATGTTAGCTCTGTTTTATCACATAACTGTTTCTGGTCAATTTTGTGTAATTTACATTTTGTTGATAATATAAACTTAAAACAGGAAACTAAGGATTTTGACTGCATTTGGAAGTTGTGCTCTTGGATTACAGGACTATATGAAATTTTTTGAAGGTATCAGAAGTGGATCTAATGGATTTCTTAATGTTTACTAGGGTAAAGAAAACGAATTAAATCATCATTTAATGGAGTTGGTACATCTGTAGTTCTCAATGTCATCCAGTTTACTATCTGGTCATAACTTTAAAGTGTTTGCAGATAACTTTTTCACATCACTAACTGTTGAATGTAATCAAAGAATAAGCAATTTTCCCATTACTCAGTGAAAAAATTTGCATAAAGTTAGCCGTGAAGGTATGATTATTGTACTGACACATATTCTAATTAAATTATGGTACGATGGTATGACAATAAAGTTTTCACTTTGAGGTTATCATGTGGAATTGAACCAGTTCATGCTGTTAAACAATGCAACTAAAATTGTAAAAGGTATATGTTAATCAACCCTATATTGTTAAAACATACAACAAGTATATGAGTGGAACCGATAAGCTTGATATGATATACTTGTGTTACAAAGTTAATTTTAAGTGTCATTTTTGATATATATATATATACATTTGAGTGCATACAACAGTGATTGCATTAGTAAATGCATGGATTCTATACTGTAGAGATTTAAAATTTGTAAACCCAAAGGCAAAGCATATACCCCTGAAAAAGTTTCAAAAGAGGTGGCAAGTCTAATAAGAACAGAGAAATGCAAGATTGGCAGACCATCTCTTGAAACTATGATATCACCAAAGGCTAAAAGATCTACGCTTGTTTAAAGCAACCCAACATAAGATGTAAGACAAAACGGAACAAACCATCTACCAGCATACACTGAAAAAAGACAGCGATAAAAAATACCCTGGTTTTCATATATTCAATCCCAAAAATGTTTAGCTTTGTATGCAAAGGGAAAGAAACCGATTCAAGGATTTTCATGCATAATGAGTTATTAAATCAGTAGGAAAAAGACATTTTTTATATTTCCATAGGTCACTATGGATAGGTATAATTTAAGGATTAATAATAAACAGAGTAATTTTAACATTTATATACTGTCTTCTATCATTTATATCTGTCTTATCGTTATGTTTTTTAAAAGATCATACATTTGGGTTTAAGTAATTGGTTATAAAGTACAAAATAACCATAATATACATAATACCAGATAACATACCTCTATTATTTTCAACAGCTTCAACACATAAAATGGAACTGTTTGACGTGACTTGATATTTCACACCTGAAAAAAGAAAAAAATCATTTCAATACAGTCCTATATGGTTTGTAACTTACATGACTTCCAATTAGTTCTAAAGTATTTTTAATTGCTCAAATATGGAAATTCAAATTTTATTCAGATTTAAGGTTCAAAAGATTTACCACTATCTATTAAAGGTCAGAGTGTTATCAGAAACATTAATTCACTGAGCTGAATATAAAAAGGTAATAACACAGATCATTACACAACTATTTTGTGTTTGGGTTAGCTTATTTAGACTTCTGGCAAAATTCCAGTCAAGGAAAACAATTCAGCAACTTAATGTTAAACTGACCTTGTTGTTCCTGAAGCTCAACTTCATTGTTCAACTGTAATGTATTGTTCAACGTGTCTTTTTCACAAGTGCTATTTTCACTTGTGTCTTTTTCACTCGTGTCTTTTTGTATTTGAGTTTGCACGGAAGTTACACCTTCTATACTGCTATCCTTTATAACATGTTGCGATTCATCACCCAGTTTAGGAACTGGCTCACTGTTTTTGCCTGATACATCACCATTTGTATTTATTTCTGTATCAGGTGGAGCAACAAAATAGGGCAACCTTCCTCTTTGATAATCAGTTAAAATCATTTTTGCAACAGTATTAATATCTGGTTCTCCACCCTGTAACAATATTAATAATGTACATTTAAATGCAGGTCTTAGATCAGATTCCTGAACTTGCATATTTTTAAGTTTTACTTCATACCTTAAGTAACCTCCCAGATTTCCTACAAAGAGTTTCTAAAAACTCTTCAGCAGACTCCCAGTCATCTATTTGGTAAGTTTTTTGAATATACTGTTTTTTAACTCGACGAAGAACTTCAGAAATATGGTCAGAGGCATCTTTAAGGTTTTCTACACGCACAACACCTTTAAGCACTATATCTGTTTCTGTATCATCAGAAGGATAAACTACTCCAGGACAATCGATTAAATAGATTCTTCGCATTAACGTCACATATTGCCAAACCTAAACATAATTTGTAACATCACAGAATGAAAAGGATCAATAAGTCAATATTACATAGTGAGAAAGAAATACCTTTGTTTCCCCAGGAACAGGAGCAGCTTTGCAAACTTTTTTTTTCTTTAGTGTATTAATTATAGAAGATTTTCCAACATTAGGATAACCAATAAAACCAACACTGCAAGTAAAAGAACAGAGATAAATAATATTTGCAGATAAATAAAACACAAATGTTAAAATAGCACCATGTTTCTAAATTAATCTAGGTGCTGACTAACAGTGTCAACATAAAATATTAGAATTTAATTTATCAGAGAATTGGCACTACCTAATATTAATTAAAAAGCAGCAATTGACTTCTCTGAAAATTAATAGATTTGACAAGTAACACACCTGATATTTTTCTTATCTTGATGTAACTATAAGTGAACAGAGACACATAATTACATTAACTTAATAATTGAAAGAAATAGTTTCACTTTATAAAAAACAGTTAAAAAAAGAAAAAAAAAAAACATACCATTTCACTTTATAAAAAACAGTTAAAGAAACTTCTAAAAACATACCTTTCCACTTCATAAAAAACAGTTAAAAAAGAAACCTCTAAAAACATACCTTTCCAAATTGACGAAGAAGTTGAATTAAAGCTCCTTTACCAAATGGATTATTAACATTTGCATGAAATGCCAATGTAGGATATTCTGTAGATAACAATGCAACCCACTTTCTCTATAAAAATAAAGAGGGTGTGTATTTATATATATATATATATATATATATATATATATATATATATATATATATATATATATATATATATATATATATATATATATATATATATATATATATATATATATATATATATATGATTAACCAATAATTTTACAAAAACAAATAAAATTCAAGAGTACCTAAATTAAAATATACGATGATTAAAACCCTACCGTCACCCATGTTGGAACAAGATCACATTTATTTAGGATAAAAACCAGGTGCTTGTGCTTTTTCTCATTCTTTAAAAAAGTTTCAATATGCTTTGAACGAGTTCCATTAGGATCTCTAGCATCAAGTACCTAATAAAAAAAAGCCAAATAAATAGAAAACTTAAATGAATAAGGAAGTTGTTGAAGATTAAATACCTTTACTGAAATTGATCAAAGCATAACCCTAACAGACTTCAATTTTATTAACTTACCAGTTCAAATTGTTATCAGGGGATTCTTTATTTACACTCACTAGGGGAAAAAGGAATACAAAAAATCAAAGTTGAAACACCACATACCTGTATGACAACATCTGAAGAATCAATGACCTAAAATAAAAACAACAAAACAGTGGAATATATCAACATAACACTCAATATTTATTACTTGATTGTCTAATAAGTAATAAGTTAGTACTACAAATATTATCAATGATTATTATTGCAGTGATAGCTACTGCAACATATACTTTGCAGTGCAAACTCTGTAAACCAAAGTGCTTTAAAATAGCTTTTCACCTTATAAAGTTCATTCCAAATTCTTTTCGACTGACCTTTAGAAAACATACGGTCTCGGATTTCACTTTTTTCATTAAAACTATTTACATTCACTAAGTCTGAATCCTTCCCAACAGTATACTGTTCTAAAAACAGAAAAAGTGATTTGTTACAAGTCAGATTTAAAAATTTTTTTACAACTTTAAACAGACAAACATTGTGGTGAAAAGTTCAAATACTAAAAAATATTAGTAATTCTGACAAAAACACAGCATTTGTAAAAAACTATGGCTCTCATATTTTTATATCTATTCCAAAAACAACCAGCCACTTTTGTTTTAAGTTAGAGAAAAAATACATACCTTGTGATTCCTCGGCAAGAACTGCCAAACCCTTAAAATGAACAAAGGAGAATGTAAACCAATAAATAAATTGACTGAAAAAAATATGTAAAAAAACTGACTTTTATCTTAAATTTTCCCTTTTAATAATGCAATTACAAATTTCAATTTAAGAAATATAACAAAATATAGTTAAAGCAAATTGATAAAAACCAAAAAAGAAATTCAGGACCATGGAGAAAAGTCAGCTATGATATGTAAATGTAAGGAAATGATAAATTGCTATAAACAAAGGGTAATTTTCCTTTATACATAAATTTATTTCATTACAATCTGGATATTAATCTAACAATATTTACATATTTAAGAAAAACAACTCAAACATACTTAAAACCAAGACAACATCAAGGCTTAAATAAAACAGTTTGGGTATATCACCTGCACCAAGTACAGGTGATATACCCAAACTGTTCATTTAAGCCTTGCTCATAAAATATTAATAAAAATTTGAATTTTAAATTGTTACCTCAAGATCGCCAGCAGCAATAACAGGGCGCTTTCTGTGAGCCTTTGGACCAAACGTGTTATCAAATGAATCGGTATCAAGCAAATGAACCCTAGCTGTCTGTAAATATATATGTATATACCAAAAAAAACTAAAAAACTTTATCTCACAAAAATTAAATGCAAAGTAAACTCAATCATACCTTTTTACGGTCATCCAACAGAGACAAAGGTAACTGAGTCTTTTTCATAATAACCTAAAATCATGACATAAACATTCAGGACAAATATTCAACAGAAACAGTTTAAATATAAAGAATGACAAAATATTATGGCTTCCATTTAATTTAATTTATGCAATTAAGATCATTAATAATAACCTTATAAGGATCTGACAAAGTTTTCCCCATTTCTTCCTGAAATTTTTGCAGTGCAGTTTGAGATATAACTTTCGTATTACCTGATTTAAAAATAAAGGTTCTCCATGTAAATCAGCACAGAATGTAATATTTTTCAAAATAAAATTTAATTGATTTTTTTACCCTAAACTATAAATAAATTTTATTGTAATCAATACAAAATTCCTTGTTTGCATTTAAAAAATTCAAGAGATCATCTTTGTTAACAAGAAATTACCGAACCATTTCCTGTTTGGTTCCACTCTCGCAACTTCTCCTGATATTGCTTTTTTCTGGAATTCAGCTGCTATGATGATCTTTCCTTGCTCATTCCTGGTTAACAATAAAAACTGTTTTACTTATAAATTTCATTCTAGGTTACTTCTATCAGGTAAATAAAATAAAAATACAGAATTAAACGCATTTCTCCAAGGTAGAAAGACAACATTAAAATCTTTTAGGGGAAAAGGGAATCTTAGCAAATACCAGTAATGATCAAAAAATAGAATACAATAAAACCAAAGAAAAAGAAAAAAAAAAAGCTCTAAATTGGAGATGTCAAATTTAGAATAATTATGGAATTATTTGTAAAATTCTATAATTATGCATTATTTATAAAATTCCAAAAGTTTTCTGATTTGGGGATCATCAAAAATATCAGCCTTTGACTATACCATACTTAACCCAAATAAAAGTTGACACTTTTGTTGAAAGCAATAAAAATTGTCCAACTTTTTATTGCTTTCAATAAAAATTGTCCAACTTTTTATTGCTTTCAATAAAAATTTTCTTTGGTTTTATTGTATGCTAATCCTTTTCTTTGGAAGCAGAAACTAAAAAGCGCCAAAAACTATTCTTTCTGTAAAAATTAAAAAAATTACTTTGTAGAACATATGCAATTTTTACCTAATCGGCTTACCACCTTTGTACATTTTTATTCGATTTATAGTAGCCCTACTTCGTGTCCTTGAGCCCACATCAGGTTTTGGGCGATCTAAATCAAATTTACCAGGGTAAATATTATAATTTTACTGATATACAAATGATTGGAGTAATTTAAACGCAATACCCTAATTAAGAACGACCTAATAACACTATGTTTTAATAACACTATGGCTAAAGGCAAAATAATTCAATTTGAAACAATATATTGATTTTTATCAAAATTCAATTTACCAGGATTGTTACTACCCTTCTTTTTGTTAAATGTATTACTGTCAGCATGCTTCCTCATTGGTTTACCCATCTTGGAATGAGATACAGACTGACACCTACAGGATTCTTATCGTTGCGTGAAAGAATCTGTAGCTTTTGCTTATTTTTAAAAAGTGAATTAGTGGTCACACTGACTTGTGGTTCAAAATCTGCTTTTAGTAGTCACAAACGCACTGTTTACCAAGCCACTGAGAACCGTATCGTTAAACTGCCGTAAAAAAACTGTTTTTTGCGGCATTTTAACGGCATAGTTAAACTTTACATAAAAAGTTACATGAAGATCATACCCACTGATCTCAAAATATAACTGGATAGCGTATACCAAAAAATTTTTTGAAGCCAGTTTTGGCCTCCCAAGATGGCGGCGGAATTAAGGAATGGTGATATGAAAATTATGAAACTGATGATAATCAAGTTTTATATCTTAAGCTCAAATATTGATAAATATATAATTTTCTAATAAAAATCTAGTTTTTTTGTTTAACATAAGATTTTATTCATAAAAATAACGGAATATTACATATTTACAAAAATTTCAAATATAAATATTTCTTTATTTAACAAAACATATTCTTACAATAAGTTGCTCTATATTAACTTTCAGATTTTCGTTTTTTAGAATAGATATGATAAAATAAAAATTCTCAGTAAAACTAAGTACAAATTTTAATTTTAATTTGCTTTAATTTAGTTTGTTTAATAAAAGTAAAGAAAAAGTATTTGTTTGCTTGTGCAGAAATCTCAAGTTTCAAATAGTTAGCATTTGTTATATAATTTATGTACCTTTTAGTTCTTAACTACCCAATGCTGTGTGCTAGAAGGTTAATAACACAACAGCATGGTAGGCAGCTGATTTTATTTTTAAGATAAAATATTTTTTAGGCATTAGTTCATCAGATAGGCACTAAAAAATTATAAATGCTGCATGAACTATTAGCTGAGCGCTGTGATTACACACAACTCAGAGGTTCCTTCTAGAGTTATATATATATATATATATATATATATATATATATATATATATATATATATATATATATATATATATATATATATATACATATATATATATATATATATATACAATCATAAAAATATTTTTGATTGGTTTTTGAATAGGATAAGTTTTGTTAATTGCTTTCTAAGCTTTTTTCCAGTTATTTTGGCAGTTTGTTTTTTACCCAGGTGATAAAGATATATATTTGCATAGTTTTCTGAAATAAGCTTAATCAGTGCAAATAAATGGTTATCAGTTATAGCTGAGTCAAACATATGAGATGTTTGTTCATTAAATATTTTTGAGTAATCAACTGATCTCAAAACAGCACCAGAAATGGCATTTTGAATTTCTATTTCATTTGGAAGGTTGCCATTTATTGAGGCAAGCAACCTTTGGAAACATCTTTCAGTTTCTTCGCATATGATAGTAACACTTTTAGTTGGTTTGATTAACCCTCCTCTGTCTTTGAATTTTAAAAAACTGGTTTATTCGAAATGATAAGAAAGTACTAATCCATTCCAACATTTAATGCAGATAGTTTATTGTAAATTTACGTATCATAAATTTTTTGATAAGATACATAATGTTGATAATGTTTGATAACATACAAAATATATGTTATCAAAACATTCCCTAAATGATTTGTTTTAAATAACAAGTTAAAAACAATTGACTCAATTATTGAGAGCTGAAATATTACAAAGAATAATATATAAGTAAAATAACATATTAAAAAATAATATTTTGTACTTAATATTTTTATTAAATACTATAACTATTAATTACATATATGTATTAAATAATCCTAGAAGGAACCCCTGAGTTGTGTGTACTCACAGCACTCAGCTAATAGTTCATGCAGCATGTACATATCTGGTATCTTGCTACAAAAATTGAAAATATAAAATTTGTCAAAATTTTAAGTAGACACCACTGCCGCTTACCATACAGTCATGTTATTAACCTTCTAGCACACTGCATTGGGTAACTAAGAACTAAAAGGTACATAGATTGTGCATAAATATTATTTAATCGTAAAGTATCGAATATTTTGTACCTTAGTATCAAAATAATTACTTTAATTGTCAGATTTTTTTAGAAATCATTTCATTTCTTTAAAGTCATTAAAACTTTGTTTCATAGTCTAGTTTTTCTTTCAAAACTCTATTTATTTTCTTTAATATTTCTGTAAAAAGCCTTATAAAATGTACATAGATCACCGCTAGGAGCTCCGATCGCCGCCATCTTGGGAGGCCAATTTTGGCTTCAAATTTTTTTGAAAAAGGCAATTGAATACGCTATCCAGTTATATTTTGAGATCAGTGATCATACCACAGTAAATGACTAGATGGCACTTAAAGAAGCAACAAAATTGAGAAGGTCAGAAGAAGACGGGTCCTGAAAATGTCTTAACTGAATTTGTAGAAGAACAATTGTTTGAATGACTTGAAGTGTAATCTAATTTTTGGAGCTATCCTTAAATGAAGGATGAATTTACTAAGGGTGTTTCAGACGTACGGAAACTTCTTAAATCTTCCGATACTCCACCGTTTAAAAATGTAATTCCAGTTGATGGGTAAAATATTTTTTTAACAGAAACTCTGAAGCAGTTCTTTGTAACCCTAAATCTATTAGCAGAGCAGCAGCAATTGTTCCAGCCAGCAGAATCAAGAAATTTTTCACAATTTTTAAGAAAATACTTTTACAGATGGTTTCTAAAAAAACGGTTTGTCCAGATACGTCCTACAACATTGATAAGATAAATTTTGAATTGAACCCGAGCATGAAGTGAGTTTTTTCAAGGAAAGTTGCGGAAACAGTTTACAAAGCTAATTCATTAAAACCTAAAGAAAAAATCAAGGTCTGATATTGCTTTGAAGGAATGGTTCTATGTTAAAAACTCAGATCATTTTGAATTAAAAGTTTACTCAGATGGGAGATCTTGCTAAGGCTCCTTGAATTTTCAGTAATGATTTTCAGCTCACTTAAATTCAATTTCAATTTGGATGACAAAATCGACGCTCTTTCAATGATTAAATTGAAAACATTGATGAGAGATTGAAAGATGATACTTGCCCTGTTTTCATCTTCATTAAACTAATAAAGATGGAAAGAGCAAAAAAAAAAAAATCAAAGTCATTTGAAACTGTTGCTTAAAAGAAGCGTGGAAGACCAGGTAATACTCAATAATATAATAAATATGAATAAATTATTATAGTAATAATAAATTTATATTTTTAGTGAAATTTTGAATATTTTGAAAAACTTAATTAAAATTTTTTTAAATTCTTATTTTGCTAAAATGCAACAAAAGCAATTTAACCTTAATGTTTCTTTTAAACTTATTGCATTTTTTCTTATAACAGTTTTATTTTGGCCATTTTTTAAAATACAACAAAAAACAAATTTTTTTTCCCGCAAAAAATAGAGTTCATGTCGCAAAAAGTAGATTTGTTAGGTATTTTTGCTTTCTAGTAAGATCGTGAAGATCCATTAAAAACGGGACAGTAGCGTGTATAATGCTTTATATACCGCGCATTTTTCATTTGAAAAGAACATATGACTCAAAAGTTATGAGCACTCAAAGTTTCTATGAACGAAAATACCGCAAAAAACAAATCTTTTACCCAAGACAATTTAAAAAAGATAGCTACGGCGATAATTAGGGACAGACCAAAAATATGATAACACGGAGGCCGTTTTTTCCATGTTTTCCCCCTGTTTTTCTTAAATATCAGAATTACAGTGATTTTCTGTTATTTTTAAAAACTCCATTACGGCTTTCAGCCAGTTTTTCACATTTACAGCTTTTATTCCCCCGTTTTAATTCTAGAGAAGAATAATTTTTAATGTATCACATAAAGACATCACGCATGATGACTAATCGTAGGCTTAACTTGTTTTTGTGATTTACAGATTATTCAGATAAATCGGAATCAACTGATTTAATAGAATATCAGCGTGTTGCGTACTGCGATGCTACAGCGAAACTGATGCAATACTATTGCCCGGCTACTGAAGTACGCTTCACGCAGCCTGGGATGTTTGATCTACAGCAAGTTAAAATTTTGACCAACAATGCATTCCTAACAAGTGAAATTGCTGCCTTAAAGTGGCTGTTAAATATGTTGATGGTAATGCGAAGCCACTGACATTAAAAAAGTTGGTGAGAATTGTTAACCAAACAATAAACAGTCAGGTAATTAAACCAAACTTTTACAGGAGATTTCAAATGGCAGGTCAACTGTTGACTGATTTTTTTACCCCAAATGAAATTAAAACCTTTGATGTAAAAACAGATTTAAATCCAAGCCACGTGGCTTCACTTCACTGAAAAGATTTATCAACTCTTGTAAATCAGGTTGTTCGGTCGCGAGAGATTACAGTTAGCTACATAGTAAAGCTTGGCATTTATTGTGGAAAGAGCTTTGTAAGGTTTTGCATCAACATTACTAATAATTCCTCAGGAAAGGAAGCTGGCAACTCACAACCTTAACTGTACACCAGTACTTTTATCAACAAAAGTCAAACTTTAAAAGAGGCACAGCCACACAGAATATAAAAGTAGACTGTTGCGCTACATTGTGGACTTGAATAGAAAGCATCTTTAAACTTTCGCGAACAAAGTTGAAGAAAATATGTCTAAGAAGTTGTGCTAGTTTTTGAAAGATGAAACAAATGAGAAACTTTAATATGTCAAATTAGAAAGAAAACTGTTGTTAACCACAGAAAATAATCCCCCCTCTGATTAAAAAAACTTCTTTTTTTTTCTTGTGTAGAGTCATTTTAAGAAATGCTCATTCCAAGAAATATGAGATTTTTTCCAACTTTTTCAAGCCCAAGAAACATGTTTTTATTTTATCGTAAAAAGATGCTTCCTGTTTGTAAAAGAATAAAAGAATTTGCATTTTATTTGTTCATATTGATGCATTTTTTATGCAATTAGATAAAATGTTAAAGTAACACATAAAATTGAATTACATAGAAGGTATCTGAATCATTATTGTTAAGACATATAACGATTGCTACGCAAAAAATTCCCTTTGGAAAATCATTAACGATTTGCTCTTTGGACAAATATTAACGATTTCAACACTACAATTCCCTTAGACATTAATTTCGCACGGAGAAATTCTCGTGTGAATCTCATACCTAAGTATGTAGGTTAAGATCGTCTTTTACAATTTTTATGAAAATTGCATCAAGGGATATGTATTACTTCATATAGGTGATGCTCTCTGGAGAGACGCGTTCTGTATAACTAATTCTTCGGGTCACTAGATCTTTGGGTAATTAGACTTTCGGGTAACTAGATATTCGCGTATGTAGATCTTCAGGTAAAATAAGATCTTGGGCAATCTGGAATTTGTTACGAGTTTTTATGTGACAGTTGACAGCAAACAATCTTAAAAAAAGGTATTGAGCTCCACCAAACTAACGGCTACCAACAAGCGATAAAGTGAAATCATGCTCACGTTAGTTTTGATTTATGACAATTTATTTTCAGTCTCTAGTTCTTCTTGAGCTGCATGAAAAATGAAACAAATAAAAAAAATTAAATACTGCGTAAATATGAAAATAAATATAAATATATAATGAATATAAAAAAATATATAGATGTGATTCAATTCTAAGATAATTGGGTTGCAAAATAAAAAGGGATGGAGTTGATTGGAAAAGGTATTTTAGAGTGAGAAGCTTTTAGAAACGCGATAGTGGCATTAAAGAGTTAGTAAAATAAAGCTGATTCATTATCCAAGAGTGTAAAAAAATCTGGAAAACGGAGTTTAGATTTTAGTTTTCGTTTCAACTTGGATTCGACTTCCGAGGAGGCTGAGGAGGCCCAAATAAGTAAACAAACAAATCCTTGTTGAATCGCTGTTCAAAGAAACCTAGTTACGCGTGACAAATCTCGAACGATGAGATCCTATTTATTTCTTCCTTTAACTCTAATTTCTTTCGCTGTTGAAGTTTCATCCTTAAAACAAAAGCGAAAGAATGAAGCGCTAAAGGAAAAAGCTGCTAAAGCTAGAAATGACATACCTACAGCTAGAGTGATAAAGCGGATGATGATGAGATGAACTTGGAAATTTTATCGGACCTCAAAAAAATGTAGAGCCTCAAAGTTATCTTTTTGAATGAAATGTAAACAGTTAGCGCAACCAAATCATTTTGGCCCATCACCTAAAGCGAATTCACTCTCAAGTTTTAAAATTTTAACGTAGGCGCCGAAATGTAAATTTTAAACGCAGCCCATCATCTTGTCCGCAGTTATCCCGAATTTTTAAAGCGCTTGCGCTTCGCTGAAATTTCCTCGAAAAATCTGTTGTTTACTCTCGGATTCTCTCTTAAAAATGTTTTTTTTTTTAAAAAAAGCCTTTTTTAAAAAAAAAAAAAAAGAAACAGCAACTCTTGTCATTAAATCTAACTTTTATTTACGAACCTCTAATCTAAAATTGACTCATTTTTAATGCCCAAAAAGGGATGTCGTTTAGAAACTCCGATTTTGAGACGAGATTAAAACAAGCTTTATTTAGAGCAAGGGTTGTCTATACTAAACGAAATCTCCATCATCACTAGTATTTCATATAGATTTTAAATTAGCATGTGAGCCCACATGGTTTTCTTAGAGACAGCGTTTCATAATGGTAGTAATAAATAAATATGTTGAGGGGGTGAAATCAATATTTCAAAAACAAAGTTGTGCCTAGTCTTAAGGTATAATGACTTTTAGAAACAGAAAAAAATTTTATTAACATAAATATCTGTCAATAATACAATTTTTAGTTTTGGTTAATTGTATATAACACCAGAGTAGTTAATTCCATCCTCCAAAGCTATTTTTTTTTTTGCTATTTATGGTTACATGTTATGATGTTATTTACTTTTAAAAAGTACATAAATAGTTTACTACATTGATTAATTGTAACAAGAAAAAAAATCTAGTCATAGTTATCTGCCTGCATAATGCACTTAATTTATTTTTAGTTTTATGATAGCATAATTAACTCAACATTTTAAAATTGATTAACAAGAATTATTTTTAATTTGTAAAATTATGTTTTCCATATATTTATGTATATTTATTTATTAGCTGTAAATATTATCTAGGTTGTGTTTCATATGTATACTTATCAGATTAAATTGAATAGATGTGTTTTGACTAACAATTAGCTCAACATTTTATTGAAGAGCGAAAGTAAAAATCTGTATTGGTAATTAAACAATGAATCAAAATATTGTCAACCATAAAGTTGTAGATTCACTCAATGTAAATAAGTCACCATTTCAAAAGTTAACTCCAAATGGAGGAGGTTATGATACACATGATAAAATTATGAAAATCCCTAACAATAAAATGCTTAAGGAACGGTCATATTCAGTAGATATGCCCCACAGAGAAACGGTTCGAGGTCCTCTTAAAGCTGATCACTCTATTCACCTTTCTCAGAGAAAACACTTAGATAATGTTAAAGTCAGTCAAGTTAATGTGCTTCCTCTAAAAAAATCAACTTCAATGTCAGATGTAAGTAATAAAATAAATAATGACGAAAAAGATAATTTTAAAAGACTCTTTGATAATGGTTTTACAGAGAATGGGCAATCTGTTAGAAGACGATCATTTGAGCTATTATGTAGTGCTAAGTTAAAACTAAATAAATTGGGGCAAATAAGCTCTACTAAGCAAAACACTAAATCAATCCATAAGAGTTATGGGTCTTCAAATGATGTAAACAATGTGAGAGAACGTATTTCAAATATAAACTTTCTAAATCAGAAATCTATGGAACATGATTTAACAAGTCACCACAATGATAATCCAAATGAGGTACAAAAAGCTGACCAAATAAGATTAAAAAGATCAAGTTCTGAACTCAATGTTAATCTCAGAACATCAAATTTTAATTCAAGCATCAATGACACTTTAGGGTCGACATCACCCACTCAAAGAAGGGTAAGTAAATGTTTTGAAAGTTTAAATGAAAATTAAAAACAGTCTCTTGTTTTTCTTTGGTGAATAATTCATCTGCGTATTTATTATATTAAATCTCATTTAAATTTCTTGCATTTCTTTGCCTGATTAATCATTTCATATGGTTTCTATTAGTTCATGTTTTTAGCCCAGCTTATCTTTAAATAAACTAGTTTCTTTTAAGATTTCTGTTTCATGTAATTTAGCACAGCTTACCATCTAAAAAAGGTCAAGTACAATTCGGTCATGGTTTGGTTGGTTTGCAAAACCTTGGCAATACAGTAAGTTTTCATGATTTATTTTTGAAGATATTAGTATTTGTTAAACAGATCTTAATTTATTTATTATTTCAATAATTTGTTTGAAAAAATTAACATGGTGGCTTCATAAAGTGGTCATTCATGGTCAGTAAGTTTTCATTGTTATTTATACATGTCATTCATGGTCACACATGGTCTTTTTAAGATATGATATGCAACAAAAAAAAACTAGCCCAGTTACTTAGTTATATTTAATCTGAGCAAAATATTTATTGGGTTAGAATGTTTCATACAAAAAACCATCTCAATGAGGAAGTATAGAACTTTTGAGTATTAATTAATATTCATGCTATAAAATAGCTTCATTTACATGATTTTTGTTTACAACTCTTGGTTGATCTTGCTTCATGAGTCCAACATTTGCCATTTAGTATTTAAAAAATATTTCATATATACAGGTGCAGTGTTATTGAATCTAAAGTTTTTTTTTATTATCAGTGCTACATGAACTGCGTTCTTCAATGTTTATTTAAAACAAAATTATTGCGTGATTATTTTTCAACCTTTAAAGGATCTAATGGTAAACTTGCAAATGGTGAGTTTTTGCTCTGTGTTTTATCTTTGTCATACGTTTCACTGGCATAAATATTGGTTTATCATTTTTCTTGAAGAATTTTTCCTATTTTTCAGCATTTGCACAATTATTAAAAGATGTTTGGTCAGAAAATGCACCAAATCATATCGCCCCTTCTAATCTGAAAAACCATATTCAAAAATATGCTTCTCGATTTTCAGGCACAAAGTAAGATTAATTGACATTTAATTTTGAAACTGAATTTTTTTTTTTTTTTTTTTTTTTAACTGGATGTAACCTTAAATAAGTTTTGTTCAAAATATCTAGAAAAACTCCTGTTTTTCTAGATATTTAGAAGATCTTTTAAATATTCATCATTTAGAATAAATAAAAATTTTAGAAGAGTTTTTATCATTGCACTATCATTTATCATAACAATTTTGTGCCAGTTATGATATGATGATTGTAAGAAGCAGCAAGAATTTGCATAAACTAAAGCATTTCAAAAAGCACATTTATCTTTCTTTCTAATTGTATTCTATCTATAGAAAACTGTGATTGTCTGTCAAGTTGTTATTACACCATGGAGGAAAACATAAAAACATAGAATATTTTCACCATTTAAAAAAATAACAAAAGTTTATCATCTATTTCTAATTACCTACAAATAATTCATCTCCACTTCAGTTTTCTCCATTATAAAAGCATGGATATGTCAATTGTTCCAGTATATAATTTGAATAATTTTATTAGCTACATTTACTTCTGCATAGTTATTGATTTGTGTAATTAATCCACTCCTTTATATACTTTCTTAATTTTTTTGTTTGTTTTAATTTAATAATCATGAATTGAAATAATCATATTGAATTGCATAACATTTCATATTGGGCAATGTTCCAACCAATCACGAATATTGAACAACAAGCCAATCAATCAATTGTATTTACAACATTTTATTACGTTAGTTTAAATATTTTATTCAATCTGTTTTTAATCCTTAGTCAACAAGATGCACAGGAATTTCTGCGCTTTTTGTTAGAGGGAATTCATGAAGATTTAAATACTGTAAAAAAAAAGACTCTTTATCCTGTACTTGATGACAAACATTTAAGGTATTTAATTTCAAACATCCGTTTCTAAAGAAATAGGTTTTTCCACCCCACCCCCTCCCACTTTCACCTTCCATAAAAAATGTTTTTTTTTAAAATTATTTTAATATTTGGTTTGCTATGATATCATTAAGTTCCTTTTTTTTAATTTTATTTTAGTGATGGTGAAAAATCAAATGTGTGTTGGGATAGATACCTAACAAGAGAAAGCAGCCCAGTCCAAGGTTTTAGATTTGATTTGTGGGCTTTTGTTTTGTTTTTTCCAAGTTTGTTGTAATTACATTAACTGAAGTTTAACAAGTAAATTAGTAGTTAAAAACTTATTAATTTATATTTCAAGTTTTACAACAGCAGTTGATATAATTAGTTAATTAGTACAATAGTGTAAATTTTCCTGCAGCCAGCAAAATATTGATATTGCTGCTTCTTGCTTAAGGTTTATATCATGAATCTTTTATGGTACCTCTTTTCCAGCATGAGCAATGTTAATCGTCATGCTTTTTTTGATACAGATATGTTTGTTGGTCAGCTTAAAAGTACATTAACATGCTCTGTTTGCCAAAATCGCTCAGTTACTTATGACCCTTTTTGGGATTTGTCATTACCAATTCCGGTAAAAATTGTCTTTTAAGTTTGTTTTCGATTTGATGTTTAGGGTAATTCTTTCTGATTTAGTTTTAGGATATTTTACTCACAAATGTTATATTTGTAATGAATTTCAATAGAAATCCGTTTTATCAAGTATCGACTTAATAAAATGTTTTGAAGCTCTTACACAAGAAGAAACACTTGATGGAGAAGAGAAACCAGTGAGCAACTTTCATTGATATTTTTAATACTCATGTTATTTTATTTTTTGTTTTAAATTTTTGTAATAATTGCCTATCTTTTAAAACAAATTTTTTGTTTTTTTGTCTTGTTGCATTTATTTTGCCTTTTATCAATTACTGTACTTTTATTGTTGATTTTTATATTAGACCTGTGAGAAGTGTAAAAAGAATAGAAAATCTTTCAAGGGTTTTCTCATCGAAAGATTCCCAAAAGTTCTTGTTTTGCGTATCTTTTTCTCTTATAAAAACGCTGTATAAGAATATTTTTTATTTAAAATGATTTGAAGGAATTTTAAATTGCTTTTTATGTTTCTTTGCGATTGATTTTCCTTTACTTGGAGTAATTTAGATCTGAAAAGATTCTCGGGGCAACGCTTTCGAAATAAATTAGAGACCAAAATTGACTTTCCAAATATTCTTCCGTTAAGAGAATTCTCTGCTGATAGCTCAGGTGAAAATAATTTTTCAAATATAAAATAGTGAGGCAATCTTACTTACAGTTAAATCCCGGTAACTCAAACACCGGTTCACTCGAAATGTTATTATCTCGAACTGTTTTTAATTGTGGGAAAAACTTCGCTTAAATCGAAAATTCGTTAAGTCGAACCATTTCCTTGGTCACTTAAAGGTTCGGCTTACCAGGAGTTAACTGTAAATAGGGAAATATTTATTGGAAGCAAAAAAAATGTAAATGAGAAATAACAATTAAAACAGTTAATTTTTTTTTCTTTCAACCAAGAAAACAAATATAATTCTTAAATAATCGACAGTTATTTAATTTTTTTTTGAAGTTTTTAATGATAATTTTTTTTACAGACAAACGTCTAGAGCCTGTATATAGCCTTTATGGTGTTGTTAATCATATTGGAGGGACACTTGGTGGGCATTACACTGCTTTTGCGAAACATCCAGATACCGGTTGTTGGCACATATACAACGATGCGATGTGCGTGTTGTATTTTTTTATTATTATTTTTTTTTAACAAAGTAAAAATTCTGTAACGTATCAATTTTCCATTGTATTGATTTAGAGTGGGTGAAGCAAATGTTTCTCGCGTAGTCTCTCCATCAGCATATCTTCTCTTCTATGAGTTAACATCGACGTAGTTTTAAAATATCGTTATAAATTTTCTCGTCCTATATCATGTATTTATACTCTCTTTTATAGAGATTTATTTAAATGAAAAACAGTTCAGTTGTAGTTTACCAAGATTACAATGTCAGGATTATTTAAAAAACCCATTTTCGATTGCCATCAGTGGTATCTTTGAGATAGAACCACTGTTTTTAAAGAATTTTTAACATATATATATATATATATATATATATATATATATATATATATATATATATATATATATATATATATATATATATATACACGCACATTCATACACTCATACATATATGTCTAGAGGATTTTTATACAAAATAATTTAAAGATTTTTTACTATTTTAAAAACGATATTTCGCTTTTTAAAAAATTTGTAAATATGTTATTGTGCTTAAATTGAGAAGAATGAAATGAAACTGATTCTCTCTCTTGCAATACTTTCATGTTGTGCAAACGTTAGCTTCGGGAATATTTTGAGATAAGTGTTTAAGAATATCACTCTGCAATTAAATACACGATTAATCGTAGAGTAATAGAGTTTAACATACGATTAATCGTAGAATGATCGTGTAAATGGCACGTTTCTCTGGTTCAATGACAGGTTATTGAAGGAAAATGAACAAAAATACAAACTTTCTTTTAAAAAATGTAATTTGATTGGTTTCTATGAACATGAAAATGCAAGGCTTTCTTCGCATATTCGGTATTGTAATGCGAAGATGTGAGCCTAGTAAAAACTAGTTATAACTCGTAATTTAAAATTCTGAAAAATACATTTAACATTTGTTATATTCGATTTTTCGCTTGCTTTTCGAATGTTTCTGATTCCTGATGCAAACGTTAGCCTGGATTCCAATTCTGTTTTGTGCTATCACAACGCTTGGGTATGTTATACCATACATCATTTCTACAAGTAATGGTCATGTATATTACATATTTCCTGCTATAAGTGAAACCGGAAATCATTTACCAGAAGCGCTATTTTTTCGTGAGTTACTAAACTTCTCTGGCTTTTTATCAATATGTAACGTTTATGTTCGTTACGAACAATACAACTTAATTTTGGCCGAATTAAACGCAAGTTTAACGTCAATAAAAAAGATAAACTTATGTTGCTTAATAAACGGTATTCTCGGAGGAATCGGTGTCACATTTGTGGCGAATTTCAAATCAGAGGCTCCCAACCCATTAAATACAGAACAGAAGAATATCATCTCAGAGCGGTCCATTCACTATGCTGCTGCATTTCTTGTTTTTGTAACAGGGATTTTATATTGTATTCTACAAACATTTTTATCATTCCAAGTTGTTTCTTATAGAGTAAATACACTCAAGATTTGTTACATAAGATTGATATTAACAATCAGTGCAGCCTGTAACTTTTTTTTGTTTATTATCGGGAAATTGGTTTTGAAGAACCTTCTAGGGCAGCCCACGAATGACTTGCGGATACGCGAAGATCCGTGGTTTTACTTGCACGCGATTGCAAACTTCTCAGAGTGGTTATTGTGTTTAAGCTTTACGTGGTTTTCACTTACGTTTATAAACGAGTTTCAAAAAATTGAAATAAGAGCTATTTTTAAATTTAACAATGATAAATCCTCGAACTCATCTCAATCAATAAGTTTACCAAGTGGCACTTCAAACGAAAATGAACCAAATGAAATAAGTAATTAGAAAACGAATGAGTAAAAAAAAATGCAAACATTTTTTTAACGGACATCAAAGAATTTAGCAAACTTACAGCCCGATCATATAAGCAGCTACAAGCATGACGAACCTTTGTTTATAGCTTGATAAAGAAGCTAGCAAAGCAGTTATACATTTTAAAAGCATTAAAAATTGCTGTAGGTACAAATGGAAACCTCTTTGTTAGTTCTGAATTATTATTACTACTAATACATCCTACATTAATTATTGATATATTGCAAAAATTTTTACCAATTGCTTTTGACACAAATTCTTTTTATAAAGAACATTTCAACCTTGCAGTTTTGTTTACCATCTTATTTTCATTTTGATTTTAAGTTCAAAATGGTTAACGTTAGAAAGCAAAAGAAAAGGTAAGAAAACCAAAAAGTTTAAAAGAGAGCGAGACGCTAATGTCAGAACACATTTTTAACCATATCAACATATTTGCAAAATCTTTAACGACTTCTCGATCTTCGTCGCCGACGTGGAGAACGTGAGCGTGAGCGCTTTATGGGTGGAGAGGGGGAGATAGATCGTGACCTAAATAGAAAAAAATAGTGCAAAATCAATTTTTTTTTGTTGATATGGTGGGAAAAAAAAATAATGCGTTCTAAAAGTAAACTTTCTTTTAGCAAGTTCTACCCGAGATTTATCACAAACAATCAGAACGTTGCAATATTAAATAAGCAAAGGGTCTTGAACTAACACACACATTATATGAGTCAGCTCAGGACTCTCATACTTTCATCCTCATTTCTTCTCAAACTTGCAGAGCTTTCAATTTGTGGGCAAAAAGTCGAAACTTTGGGAATTAGTTCAAACGGGGTTGTTTGAGATAAAAACCAGGTTGGTTGCCATAAAAAACTGATTGTTTGTGATAAAAATTTGATAAAACTTCAAGATAAATTTTCTGTAATAAGGCTTTATTATCTTATTTTTTGTGGATGATATTGTGCATTATGCGGTCCAAAAATTTAGGGAAATATCTTTATTGCAAAAAAATCAACAACAAATACCCTACCTTCCACGTTTGACCATGGGTCCGCTGGCAGCACCACCACCAACACCAGCACCACCACGTCTTCGTCCATAAAGTCTTCGTCTAAAAGATATGATTATTAACATTTATTGATATGTTATATTTATCAAATTAAAAAATTCTAAGAGTTAATTTCAAGTTTACCTCAACTCTCTGGATATTGGTTTTAGATGCATAAAATTGCAAAATCCACCTCGGGTGCACTCTCTAAAATAAATTTTAAGCTGTTTAAAAAATCATTTGGTTTCAAGAACCAATTAATTGACAGATTTTAGGAACAATATTTATTATCGTGCTAAAGCACAATAATATCAAGCAATTTAAATATCTTGATAGTTGGATATTTGCAAAAACTAAAAATTTTTTTAAAATTTATACAAAAATCATTATTATAAATAAGATAAAAATTATATTTCGTATGACTAACCCCATTTCATATTGGCGACAACAGGATTCCCTAAATAATGATGCAAAAAATTACAATTTAAAAGTTTTATTATAAATTAGCTTTTAAATAAACAATATATTCAATTTTAAATATATGTAAAATATATTAATTTGTATAATAATAATAATAAAAATAATAATAATAATGATGATAATAATAGTAATAATAATAATAATAATAATAATAATAATAATAATAATAATAATAATAATAATAATAATAATAATAATAATAATAATAATAATAATAATAATAATAATAATAATAATAACAATAAAGATGATAATAACAACAACAAAAATAAACATAAAAAAAAAACACCTTTTACTAACAAAGAACCTTTTAAAATATTTTTATAAAACTAAAAGAATTTTGATTTACCTAAAATCTGTTACAGGGGAAAGTTCTGCATATATTGGCTGCCCTGTAAAAGAATTATAAAATATGTTAAGCCTTACCTTATTTAAAATAAAAATAAGACTGCAAGACACCTTTTTTTTATTTTTGATAAAATTTTAATTCGAATGGCCAAATGAAATACTTATAGTCCAGCTGCAATGAATTAAAATTTTGAACTTAAACCAATGAAATTGAATTAAAGATTAACCAAACGATATCGCAAACAGCAAACTGGAATTTGAGAACGTTAAATTAACAAGCTTACCGCTTTACAGACAATTGATGAATGTGTTAAGTCTTAAAAATGAACAAAAATATTGAACAATGTTTTAAATTTGCATTTACAAAACAAAGTTCTCAATGGAAATAGAAAAACAAATTGAAATATAAGAAGCTTTGATTCATTCTAAGCATTTGAATTATAAATATATTTGGCAATAGACTTACCATTGTACCATCTATTGTTAACATTGTCTACAGCCTTTTCTGCATCTTCTTCAAATCGAAATTTAACATAAACATTACCCACTAAATGATCGCCAAGGTTATCACAAACGTTCATTTCTTCTATCTCACCGTACTAAAGATTTTTAACAACAAAAAAAAAAAATCAACTTTTGACACTGACATTTAAAACAGACCAAAATTTACAAGAAAAAATTGATAACAATGTATCTTTTTATCATTGCTATAACTATTATCAATATTTACATTTTATATGCATATCAATGTTTTATTATACTTTCAAGAACAAAAATCAAAGGGGAACAAGATACTTTTTGAGATCAAAATGTGAAAGTTTAATTTTGATGACTCAAATCAAAAAAATATAAAAATAAAACTTTAAACATTTTATTTTTAGAAGAAAATTCTTAAAAATAATTCAAAGTTTTGAAAATAAAACCAACTTTATTTTTTAATTTTCTTTTCAATTCTTTATTGCATTTGATTATTTGTAAATAATTCATTTCCAAACACTAAAATATATTAATAATTTCCATTAGGTAATTCCTTAAAAAATTATTTAGCAATAATTTATTCCAGCAAAACTATTATAGAAACTAAGTTGCATACTTTTGCCTCGAGTTCAAGAAAAACATCTTCAAAGAAATTATCATAGTGCTCTTGAGCTTCCACATCATTCATGATTGAAGCTAAAATTTTTAATTAAAAAGATAATTACTATAAACTAAAAAAAAAAAACAAACCAATAGTACTTATCAAGCAGGTTTTTCTGTCAGTTTTTCACAGAATATTTTTTTAAAAAAAATAATGGAAATAGAAAGAATTTCATTTTTTTGTTTTGATGCTTCTAAATAAATCCCATTTAACTAAAATGTCTGTCAACAGATCAACTGTTGCTAAGGTTTTCTTCCAATTATTTAACATGGTTTGAGGGTTACTTCAGACGCATCATGATTATGCCTGACTCACCATATTCAAGTTACTTTTAATCAATTTCTGTGTTATGAAAATAATTGACAAGTTAATGCTTCTAAATGCTATGCATAAAAAACCACTTGAAAGATCTATTGGCAAGATGAACTAAAGCAAATCACAAAACCTATATAAAATGAATTTGTGTCCTGGAGTGGGCATTATAAAGCCCAGATCTTAATCCATTCAAACATATTTGAGACAATTGAGAACCTAGAATGGGATCTTCATTAAGTTTATGACTCTATGCCATGACATTTTAAGACTGTTCTTAATGCAAAACCTACCCAAGTAAGTGCCAATGTAGTTTAATTATTCAAAAGTGAAAATTTTATCTTTTCTTATGTGATACATACTCACAATAAAACTATGGTAGGATAATCAGCAAGTAGAACTTGCAACTACTTATCATAAAGATATAACTGCTTATAAACTTATAACTATTTACCAAAAAACTTCTTACAGTTTAAAAGTTACAAAATTTAAAATGACAAAAAAAACAACAACAAAAAAAATTTGGTCTCACTTTTTTGCTATTGTATATTATTATAATATTTACAGTTTAAGACATTATTATATATAAGTATTATTATTGTAAACTAATTTTGTAAATCTGTCACAAATAGAGAAGATTTATGCACAAATGATGGTCTACTGATCTTGCTATGCTAGAAAAAAATGATGCATACTCAACAAATATCTGTGGATCATGTTGAATTACTTTTTAAAAAGATGACATAGGCATAAAAAAAGAAACCTGGCAATTATACTAAACTAATTTACTAAACTAAGAGACACATCAGGCAGAAGTTTAAAATAAGTATCAGAAACAGAAAATTTGTAGTCTATAAATCATGTCCCAGTATTCAGAAGATCTTAGGCAGCAAATATTTAATCCCTAATGTGTACACTTGAATTAACTTGAGCATGCTTTCACTTGCATAGATGGTCTACAAAAACCTTATAAATGCAGTTTAAGTAGTAATCAAAAATATTAGCAGACAAACTATTCCTTAACAGCATCAAGGCCAGATCACATCTAAGATGCCACAAAAAAAATCTCCATCAACAAACCAACAAAAATGTAAGTCTTATCTAGGATTTTCTCTTTTTCTTCTCTCTTTCTCTAATTGATTCTAAATCCATCAAAGTTAAGGAAATTGAATTTTTTTGAGATTTCTAGGATAATTTAAAAAAAAAAAAAACCCAACTGCTCCTTTAACAAGATGAAAAAAATTTCATTTCTACACAACAAGTCGATAATTACAAGTAGTGATTTATCAAGGTCATTATTAACGTAATTACTAATAATACTTAAGGAGGCTTGAGTTCCAGACAAATGAATTCTATATAATTTTTTGTTTGATTTCACTAAGATCAACTCAATCTAATGGAATTTTCAAGCTATTATAAATGGGTTACAAACTGCAGCAATTACATATTATTACACAGATAATTCTAAAGAATTGAAATCCTATGGCAGCAGTTGATAAGTACTTAGACCATGAAGAAGAGGTAGAAAAGATAGGAATAATGAACTTGATAACTGTTATATAATGCATATGGTTATCAACAATTTTCAAGTTCAGTTGAACTGTTTTAAACTTCACATATCTATGGTACCTAAGGGAGGTTGTTAGACAAGCAAATGTATAACAAACACATTCTCCTTGTTATACAAGAATGAGAAGCAACAAAAAGACAATGTGAACCCAGGACTTAAAAATTGATACTGCAGTGAAAGAAAAATGCCAGATTCTCAAGTTTCATGTAAGAAGTAGCTTTATCAACTATCTTTATTGAGATGGATTGTTACATCTTTGTCGTTTTTAAAAATATAGAAGTCAAATGTTTTTATATTTATAATTAAATTTATATTTTAAGTGTTTTTATGATTATAGTCAATATATTTTACATGTTTATGGTAAAGTTTATACTAAACTTTACCATAAACATGTAAATTATATTGACTATAATAATAATAATAATAATAATAATAATAATAATAATAATAATAATAATAATAATAATAATAATAATAATAATAATAATAATAATAATAATAATAGTAATAATAATAATAATAATAATAATAATAATGATGATGATAATAATAATAATAATAATAATAATAATAATAATAATAACAATAATAACAACAACAATAATAATAACAATAATAATAATGTTATAAATTAATCTCATATTTTATATGGAATTAAACTGGTAATAACATCTGGAAATCTTTCTACCATGTGTTACAGTTGTCATGATCAAATGATTATCATTACCAATGTCCTGATCACTGCAGTTATTTCTAAACTCCAACTGTGTCACTACTAAAGCACTTAACAGTTTTACTGCATTAGTCCAAAATTTGATATCTATTGCTTATCAGTTTTTAAATATTACCTGCATTGCTTTGACCAAACTCATTTGTTACAGCAAGATTTTGAGGATTTTGAAACATATTTTGAAGCAAAATGGTCTAAAAAATAAATAAAGTCTAAAATAAAAAATAAAAAATGGTCTAAAAATAAAAAATAAATAATAAAAATAAATAATAAATAATAAAAAAAAAAAAATAAAAATAAAAAATGGTCTAAAAAATAAATAAAGATAAACTTAAGACCATGTACTAATTGTATAGTGATAGTGTTTTATGTTATACTTTCAACTAATAAATGAACAAATATTGCTATACAATTAACTTATTGTATAGCAATATTGGGGCAGGTGAAAAAACCACGTTTACCAGCTAGACAAAATAGACATATAGAAGGTCATTAACAAACGACAGGAAAAATCAACATATAATAACCTGACTATAAGTAGGCTTATTGTGTAGGCGAGAACATTTGTCTCCATGTCGACATGCACCAATTTTGAAATAAAATGAACAGTTTACTCTAAATTAAAAAACATATAAAACAAGTTCATAAATAAATAAAGTATAGGTAAAAGAACTCAGTAAAAAAAGTTATGCATTAAATATATTGCAGTTAAGAAACGTTTCATGTGAGAAAAAATAAGTTTTTTAAATTGCTTGCAATACTAGCATTTATCTAAATAAAAGCCATTTAAATCATCTTAAAAAATTGAGTATTTTGAGAATTAACTTCTTATAAAGGCTGAGTAGCATATGGTAATTTAATAAAATCTCCTTTAGTTAAAACACTAAATGAAAAAGAAGAGAGAAGTGATGCAAAGCTGTATCCTATAGACTTATCAAAATTTTCTTTTTCTATCGCAAATATTATTGATATTATTTAGCAATTTGTAGCAAATTCAAAGCTTTACTATTGCTTCTTGTCAATCAGCTGTTTTACTATTGCTACTTGTTAACCAACTATTAGTTGCCCAGATAGTTAATAGCCAAACATGGACATTTGCAAGTAACTCATTGTTATGAAGAAAGTTTAACAAAGAGGAATTGGAAAATAATAAGATACTATTAGTTAGAATTATCATTACTGTCATTCTTCTCACGACTTTAACTCTTACATGCAAAATAATATTACATTTTAAAAACATTTTACTAGAAAATTATTGAATGCGTATATTAAAAAGAGTAAACTTATATTGCATTAGCTTTAGTTAAAAATGTCAAACTTCGCCAGTGATATTGATTTTTTTAGAATTAGATATTTTTCCTAACATGGATTTACTTTATTGACAATTCATTTATTATTTTGATTTAAACACGTCATAACGTATGGTTAAACGAAAATTGGTGATAAGAATATTTTGGTCCCTATAATACTTTATAATTAAAAGCTATCTTCATTACTCGCCTGAACAACAACAAAAACATTACTCTTTATCAAAGGCACTTACTTGTCTTTTTCAGTACCGAAAATCGAAGCAAGATATTCTGCCATTCTATCTTATGGCTATTAAAAACTGTGGTGTTTTAATTATTATCTTCTAACTATTTAACGTTTGTTAAAAGAAGTCTCTATTTATAGATAGTGAACTACATAAAAAACCAGGCAAAAGCAGCTTCACTTCACGAAGAATGTGCTTAAGAATGCACGGTCGCCGATTGCGCAGGCGCCCTAATATAAATGCTCTAGATCACTCCAGTAGTCTCAGTTGTCACCTCACATTTAAAGTTTCCTATCGTAATAAAGATTTTTAAAAAATCTTAACTGCAAAATATAAAAATATTTTGTATCTTTTGCATTAGTGGTAACAATATTTTTTAAATAGATCTTTACAAATCTCCAACTTGAGGCCCATTTGACCCTTTTTTGTTAAGAATTTAAACTATTATTTTTATTTCACTAAAAATAAAAGTTACTTCTAAAAATAAATATAGGCTATAGCTTAAATTAGAAATGGTGACTTTACTAAGGACGTGGCAAATTTCATTAGGAAGTTCGATAGCTAAATCGTAAAAGTATGACAATATTAAATCCGTGTTATGGTTTTACAAAAATATTAAAGTTAAAGCAGCATCAAATATCAGCGGTCTCACCATCATCTAACTTTTAACTTTTTACCAGCTCAACGTTGGGTCCTTACATCAACATTGGATCCCACCTGTCTTGTTACGAGTTTTTATAATATGAACTAACTCTCAAAATTATCAATCTTCTTTTTGTTGCTAAGTCATCTTTTGTTGAGACATCTTTAATAATTATTTTGCTGCTGAGTTATTTCTCTGAACTTCGACTGGATATTCTTGTATTTTAACTTTCAGAATCTCAAATTCTCTTTGGAGTTTTTAAATATAATTAAACTTGCTGGTTGATAAAATTTTGTACCACTTCTATAAAATTTACTGATCAATTAAGTTTAGTTGATGAAATAGTTATCACTAACAGTAGATTTAAGGAGAGGATGAAGGTTTGAAAAGAAGATGAAGAGGAAATCAGTTTAAAACTTTTCGCACCATCTTTATTTTTTTTACATTTTCTGGTATTTTTTTCATACCTCCCAAAACTCAAGTTATAAAAAGATATTGAATTAGTGAACTTTAAAGTCTCATGTGAGTTGTAAAGAAATATTCGTGTCACATAAATGAAAATTCACCTCTTTATCACAGATTATTTTTTAGTTTTTTCCCCCTGTAATCCTATTCCCAACCCAAGAAAATTTATTTATTTTTTGATCATCTTCCAACTATTGAAGTGCAACCATTCGTGGCTGGAAAACTTTTAAAGCTTTTTCTGATTACACTTTTTATGAAATAATGTAACAGGAGCTTTATATTTATACTGTAATAGTTATAACAAAATATAAAAAAATAATTTATAAAAAAAGCCATATGATAAAAATACTTTAAGATTGCAGACTGTCCAAAATATCACTTTTAACTGTAACCTAGTGACAGTAGTTTAAGTTTATAGCCTTTATCGGTGTCAGCAATTCGTACTTCACAAAGGAGGCTCTTCTTAACATCTCAATAGCAAGAATGTAAAGAGAAGAAAAACACGGAAAGGTTTTAACGATTTATTATAACAATGCTACCGAAAAACAATAATTTTCAGTGCAGTGAATGATAATAAAAAATTAAAAAATGTAATATGTTGCCATGCCAATCCATTTGTTCGACGAGCTAAGTATTTATTTACATTTTTAATTTTTGAATTTGTGACGTCATTATAAATATATCTATATATATATACACCCACGAACATGCTCGTGTACACATATTTATTTGCTGTACACAAAAGAAAATACGTTTACATTGACACAAACTAAAAATCTCGCTGACTTTTTTTTAAAACGACACAAAACGAGGGCATACCAAGCAATACGATAACATTAATTATTTAAGTACTAGAAAGTCAAAGAATAGATTATTGGTTGTTTAATTTGCCTTTGTGTTTGCGACGAAGCAAGCTTAAAACAGATCAATCAGGTGCGATTTTTTTGTTATAAAGTTTTTTTTTAAAAAGTTTTAATTGCTAGTTTGTTTTATTTTGTTTATATTTTTTGTTTTGTTTTCTGCCGTAAAACAAAACTTTGTTTTTTTGGCTTTTAAGCTTTTTAGTAGAAATAAGAAGTTCAACAAGAAGCAGCAAGATATTCGCGTCCACTTTTGGAAATGTGTAACCCGAGAGAAGCAAATCTTGCAGCGTATAAATCTTCATATATGAATGGATTTGGCATTTCGCTTGATGAGTCTTCTGGTTCGCTTGCCTACGCAACTGAGTCTGCATTAAAAGAAGAATTTATAAACAAGTTCATAAGTGACAACCAGCAACAATTATCAAAACCTCAAGTCAGAAAAACCATGTCGTGGTCAATCTCAAACCCAACCGTGCACAAAGAGAGAGATTTTTATCTCATGCCTTACGCGTGTGATGACATAAGAAAGTTTACAGGAACTTTTGTTAGCCGAAAACGAAGTGCCACACTACCGTTACGATATAATTCGACTCCGTTCCTTTCAACGTTATCGAGAACAATGAACTGTTGCTCAGATTTCGAGAACGGTTCTTCGATCATCGACGAAAGCAAAGATGAATGCAAAGATAGCGATGATTTACAAAGTAGTTATGAAGATCAAAACTTTACAAGACTTGATAAGTCGTAATTTTCTAAATGTAAGTTGCTTTTTTTTTTTAGAAAATCGAGCCAGAAAAAGGGAAACGTTACGTCACATTTTTTAGCACCCTAAAAAAGAAGCGGCGTTTAACACGTAAGAGAAGGGTCGTTTTATTGAAAACAAATCGCTTTGCGCAAAACTTTTTTTCTCCCACAGACAAAAGCTCACTTGTATCATATTCCAAAGAAATTTTCTTTCTAAAAGTTTTGTTATTGAAAATATGTGAATGAAAATTAATTATTTAGTAGAGAATATCGATGTTACATTTGCCACATTTCCGTTGCTTATCGGCTTTAATAAAAATAGAGGCTTAAAAAAGAATTCTTTTTAAATTAGCATAAACCCCGCATAAATTAAGCATAAATTAAGTTTATAAAGTTTTTAAAATTCAAACAGATAAACCCGTCTATAAATTTTATAATAAAATTATGAAACTTAAAAAAATTAGTTCGTATGTTCAAAGCTACTGTTATGTTTTGAATTCTATTCTATGCTTTTCTAAAATCTCTTTTGGCCCCCGTGTTTAATATCTCATTCGGCCCTCATTAGCCATTGCACCAAATATTTTCTCCAAGTACTCAAATAATTACGAAAAATTAATATGATATGGGGTGCTAAGGGTGGGGAGGGCAATGGGGGGGGGGGGGGATGATAAAGAATCATAGCTGTGTTTATTTTACGAGAATCAAGAGCAGTCGCTAATGCCTTTGAAGTATGTAAGAACTTCTTGATTTTAGTTTGCATAGCTTTATGATAACCTGTTGCAAAATGTATTCTTATGACGACTACATATGACAGAGCCTTTGATTTTTATTTACATTTTCGATAAAATCTTTAGGTAAGTTTAAAGATTGTTTGTGTTTTTTGTTGCCGCATTTAAAGATTTGGTTTTTGCATGAGGTGAATCGTTACGCAACTTTTTTTTTTTTACGACCAAAAGAAAAAAAAACTTTTCAAAGCATTTTTTAAACAAAATTATAAACCTTTGAAATATAAATAAAGAATACAAATAATACATAAGTAAGAATACAAAAAATCAACAGACATGTGATAGACGAGAAAGAAGGTTTCAAATAGCACGCATTAATTTTTTAAGTTTCTTGCGTCGGAAATTTCTTTGCCTAGAGCAACGAAAACGGAATATAAATCAAAAATACATTTATAAGAAACCATAACGTCATGGGTTTAGATTTTAATACGTGTTGTTCAATTATATTGAGCAAGAAACCTCCTAATTGTAAAGTAAAAACGATATTTTAACATCAGACTGATTAACACTCCATTTAAACTATGTCGCTATATGGGGGAAATCTACAATTATGTTAAATTATGTTAAATTATGTGGAAATCTTCTTACAAACAGAGTAATCCTGAAACACAAGCTTGGATTTTGTGTTTAAAAAAAAAAAAGTTCAAATCCTTTTTTTTTAAATTTTTCTCTAAAAAAAAAAAATAAATAAATAATTAAAATAAAAAACTGACAATTTTTAAAGTTTTTTTTTTGCTAAATCTTTAACTTTAAAGTTAAAGATTATTTTTTGAAGTTTGAACAACTTGGTCCCTTATTCAGGACACAACTCTGAAAACTCCATTGACAAGAAGAGAATAAGCTTCATTTGTAATTGAAATTCAAATTTACTTAAAAATTTAAGTCACATCGTTAAAAAACACTTAGAAAATATTTGATTGGTGAATGAAGTTGAAAATATTTGGTTGTTAAATGAAGTTGAAAATATTTGGTTGGTAAATGAAGGATTAAGATTTTTAATTTCGAGACTTTTTCCTGTTGCGTAACTCTTCGTATATCTGATCTTTTTGTAAAGACGACGCTTGTGACGTCGCAAATACCTTTATATTTTAGAATTACTCATTTTAACAAAGAAATATGCGACAAGCATATCTCTTTAATAAAGATGGAAATCCACGTCTGCTGGAAAATGGTTTAAAGATGTCTTGAAAAATTATATTATGTAATATTAGTTAATCAGCAAATCAGAAAAAGGAAAAAAAAAAAAGAAAAAGACTCCTTACGTTCATTTTATATTTCTAATTTGTTACTGAGACATTCATTTTATAGTTCTCTGCTTCATTTACTCATTCCTACTTCTGACCCAGTACTAGCTTACATAGAATCAGCACTCTAGACAACTTATCCATATATGTAGCCTACTAAGTCATTGTGGCATATTTTGATACTTGATCTTAAAGTATGCCACCATGATTTAGTTGGCAATATATATGGATATATGAATAGCATTTGGTAAAGAATGACATAGCCTTTTTTTAGAGATATTTTCCAAAAGATTCACCAAACTCTTTAATTGAGGATATGCTGGAGAGAAATAGAGATTGTACAAAAAGGTTTTTATCCTCGTGCTCTGACACTTGCTTGAACTCATACCGAAAAATGAACCTAATTATTACCTAATTAACAATTAAAACTTTGGGCATTTAAATGTTAAAATATGATCAGGTGTCATAAATGTTGTGAACATTTGTGACACCTGATCATACTTTAACATTTAAATGCCCAAAGTTTTTAATCTTCATATGTCCCTTCTATTTGCATTCTCTTTCCTCATCTCCGTCCACCCTCTTTCGTAATACATAAATCCGACATAAATCGTTATGAAATTTAGTAACATTTTTTATTAAAACTTACATTCTAAGAAACTCAAAAATCTTAGAAGGGTTTATTTGTACAGAATCATTTGACAGGGTCAACATACAAGTCTAGAGTTGATTCCACTTAGTTTTTAATCATTGAACACTGAAATTATCAGGAGACAAATTTTTATTTGGGGAATCTATTTGTGGTAAGAAAATCTTGTTTCTAATTAGTACTCTGACTATTATAGCATTCCTTTACCTTTTTTTTACTTCATTAACATTATCAAATTGCTTTCCATTTGCGTAAACCAAAAGAACCAAATTCCATATATTTTCAATAGGATTTAAGTCTGGATCATTTGAAAGGCCATTGAAAAAATAATCATTTTTTTTGTTTATAACCAATTTTTTGTATGATTTTAGCTCCATCGTGTTGAAAAATTGAATTTCTGTTACTTATTTTTTTTAAAGCAAGGTGACAAAATTTCTTTAAGTTGTGTTGTATAGTCTTCAGAATGTAGAGTACCTTTAACAAATACAATGTTTAATTTTCCTCTTCTTTTAAAAGCTGCCCAAACCATTAAACTACCACCTCCAAAATTACGTCTCAATAAATTTTTTTTTTCCTTTCTTTAATCATGCCAATAATACTGATAACAACCAGGTCCATAAATTGAACTTCTTTTCATTAGACCATACACCATTATTCCAATCTAACCTTGTTTCAATGCAATTTCTAGCAAGCTCAAGTCTAGCTTCTTTTTGTCTTAGAGTAATTGCTGGTTTTCTTTTTAATCTCTTACGATTAACTCGGTGATTAGTTTGAATAATGGCGACTAATGATAAAAGCACTTTTAATCTTCTCAGCAGTGATTGTTGAATTGCTTACTAACTCAAAAATTGCTCGTTGAACCCGTTTGTTATCATTTTACGTCCTCTTGTCTTCTTAAACACATTTTCGCTTCTTCCTTTTAGATAATTATGAACGGGAGTCTTCGATCTGCTTATATTTTTTGCTATTTCTCTTTCACTTACGTTCTTTGAATAAAGAGCATCAATTTTACCACGCTCGTGATCAGTGATCGTCTTTAGCTTTGCGCAATTTTTAAAGTTAAACAAGATAATCTAAAACGAATTTAATTTAAAAAAATAAATTGATACAATATATATAAAAAAAATTTAGAATAAAATTCAATTCAAAATGTTTTACAAAACAAAGTGGTTTTAAAATTTTGTCGCTTTGAACAAATTCACCATTTCAATTTTTTTTTATATAAGTCTAAATTTTTTAGATATTTATGCATATATGTAAGCTATATTTATTAAATATTTATTAGATTACATATTATTACCTAAAATAAAAATTTAAATGATAGTTTAATAAAGAAATCGTAAAATTTTATGAAGTGATCTTAACATTTTGACGCGGACCGTATGATGCCACTGTAACTCAGATTTAATCATTTCTTTATTTTTGGTCATTGACATTGTAACTATCAGCAAAGAAGTCGAGGGAATTTTTATGAAACAAAAATTACCGAACTCAGCTGAGAATTTCTGATTTTCTTTTATTGCACCTTTTCAGAATATATATTAATAGATAATTCAAAGTAATCTGCAACTTGGTATCCATTTTCTAATAGCTTATGTAAAGTTGCAGACATGTGCTACCAAACGAATTGATTTAAAGTTAGCTATGACATTATGATGTAATACAATTTAAAGGCATTCAGGTCTATACCACCCATACTGCTTTCAATAAGTGTTTAATTCTGAGGACTATATTGACATTACAACGCAAGTTGTTTGAGAAAATATCTCCGCTTGCTCAAAAGTCCTCCTGGCTTTTTGTCTCGTGCTTGTTTAAACAAAGCCTTGTTTAGATGTGTCTATAACTATATTCAGTGCTTCACTAAACTTAGTTTTCGTTAGGCCTTTTTTGTTCTCTAACTGAAAGTTTATCTTCTTTAGTTAATAAACCTAATTTTAAATTTTCTTATATTTGATCTGATTCCTCATGTCAAAAATTACCGAACGCCGAGTGAACATCAAGTTTATTCATTTTCCTTTGGCTAAGCAAGACATTTGGGACCTTATTGAATTAAACTGTTGTTTTATTTAAATGGGAATTAGAAAACTTCATGTGACATGAAACATGTGATATGTTTCATGCCACAGTTTTTGACCAAAATTTGCCGATAGGCAATTTTGGTCGAGAATATTTATACTTTGTATTGAACTCCCATTTTCAAATGCAATAAAGTATACAAAATTTTACAAATGCATTAAAGTATACAGTTGTATATTAAAAATTAGGAATTCAAGAGAAAGCATTAGGTCCATTCATGTGTGGTCGCTGTGGTAATTATTTGCAGGGATGATAAATAGATACATTTATCAAACTCTGGCTTGATACACCATCAAATGTATTTTTAGTTACATCATCAGATGCACCGTCAGAGCAATAATGATTCTTATTGATCTATCTTTACATCTTTAACAAATGATTTTAAGTAAAATATTGTATGTATTAAATTATTTTGGTTACAAATGCGATGCCAACAGCTAAAAAAAAGAATTATAAAGTATAAGCAATTTTTTTATAAATCATTTTAGCATACTCTCAGAATGTTAAAAAATTAAAAACTTAGCACTAAACCAACGTAAAAAACAAACTGTTCGTCACAAATCTCTTTTGCAGACAATTAGATTGCCTTCAAGGCATGTTCAGAACTAAATCTTTTAAAGAATTAAAAGTTGTTGAAGTTTTTCCAGTTCCATTTGGCTTAAATAGTCATATAAAACAAAAATATTAGCTCTGTTCTTAATTTTAGTGGACGATTTAATAAAAATTGTAGAGAAAAAATGGTTTTAACCCGGCAGCCAAAAGACGTCTTTTAGACTATCTAAGACTACTCTAATTTGCATCTATCATGGATGCGTATAAATATACTCATCCATGTATCCATCCAGACGTATATTAGGCAACGAAAAAACGTCTAAATACAAGGATTCTATTAATGTCCCATTGTAGACGCAAATTAGATGTATAAACTGGATTAATACACGAATATCTTTTTTCGGTTAAGTATAGATGTATTTAAGATGTCTTTTATAGATCAGTTATAACTGAAAAAAAATTTTTACTTAACAAAAAATTAATTTTACAAAACACCATTGTAAATGACCGCCATTAAGAAACGTGCATCTAGAATGACGGAAACTCGTTTCTAGAAATAAATAAAATAAAAGAAGTAAAAATTTATAAGTAGCTAAGTTTATACTAATCTATGTACGGCATAAGTCATAATGATAATCATTTTTAATGACTTTTAAGTAATAAAGTTGTATGGTATTATAAATTACTTGCTAATACAACGAAATATTTTCATGGTTTCAGTGCATAACATTTTACTAAAATGATCATGATCTAAAAGATAAAAAGTTATTATTAAATTGATATATTTATAAAAAAGTAACATTTAATATAAAAATCTAAAAGATGAAAATATTATTATCGATATTTTTATTTGTAGATTAAAATATAATTTTAATATAAATGTGTGTTTTTATAATAATATATATTTTAAATAACGCCAAAAGCTGCTTAAGTGGTAGGCTGGCGTTATTAAGAAACACTATATATTATTATAAAAATATTATATTATTATTATTTATATAATAATATTATATAATATTATTATAAAAATTTAGTCGAGAAAATTAGCAAAGACGACAGTGAGAGGTAGGTAAAACAGATAAATTGATGATACATTTTTAAATTAACTATCATTATTGTTATAATTATTATAAGTTTATGTTATAATTATTATGAATTATATGAGTTTCCATCATTCTAGATGCACGTTTCTTTAATGGCGGTCATTTACTATGGTGATTTTGTAAAATCGATTTTGTTATTATTATTGTTATAATAATAATTATTATTATTATTATTATTGTTATTATTACTATAATAATAATAATAATAATAATAATAATAATAATAATAATAATAATAATAACAATAATAATAATAATAATAATAATAATAATAATAATAATAATAATAATAATAATAATAATAATAATAATAATAATAATAATAATAATAATAATAATAATAATAATAATAATAATAATAATAATAATAATAATAATAATAATAATAATAATAATAATAATAATAATAATAATAATAATAATAATAATAATAATAACAATAATAATAATAATAATAATAATGATAATAATAATAATAATAATAATAATAATAATAATAATAATAATAATAACAATAATAACAATAATAATAATAATAACAATAATAATAATAATAATAATAATAATAATAATAATAATAATAATAATAATAATAATAATAATAATAATAATAATAATAATAATAATGATAATAATAATAATAATAATAATAATAATAATAATAATTTTATTTTCTTCAGATGGAAGATGAAGAGGGGAACAAAGAAAAAGAAACTGCTTAATAAGGTTTGTACCAGAAAAACTTGTCATATTTTCTATCTTTGATGTTTTATAAAATTTAACAACAAACCGAATGAAAATTTATATATAATTCATGTAAACAGATTTTTTAATAATTCTACATGTCTTTTATAGCATTAGTACATTTACTGACATGCATTTATTTACATGCGATTATATATTATATTTTAGATACCAATGACGTGGAACAGCGAGTTGGCGGACTCAATACAGAACTATAGTTTTTTATTGTAAACCTTTGTTTTTTAATCTTGCTCAATAAATTTCAACAATATGAACCTACTTGTTTCTTTATTTGTATAAATTTTTAAAGGCTTTTTAAAGTTAAGTCATTCGGAAAAAAGATATCTAAAATGTATCTAATGTTCATCTAAAAACTGGTCTAAAAGATGTCTGAATTCACGTCGTAAAAGAACGCTAAATGGATGTCTATCTTATAGATGTCTTTTAGATACATTTTACTTGATAAAAGTGCTTCATTTTAAATGCATAAAAGATGCGCAATAGACATCTATTTTATTTACTTTTTATTTAATAAAGTGCATTTAAAAGACGCTTATAAGAGAGGAGTCTATTTAGCGTTCATTCACGACGTGAGTTCAGACGTCTTTTAGACCAGTTTTCAGATGTATATTAGATGCATTTTAGAAGTCTTTTTGGCTGCTGGGAACACTATTTTAAATCTTTTAAAAATAGTTTCTATTTGCACATCTTTCTAAAAAATAATCAGTTATTGAAAATATTTAAATACAATTGAGATATAATTAGATGCAATTAGTTGTAGCAGATTATTTTGTTATGTTGTGCAATATTAGCACAACATACTGGTATTTACATAAGTTATATATACGACTTGATAAAATATTGAAAATATTTCATTTATTATTATATAAGCTGAATATATTATTACATATTCGTTATATATTAGTATATATTTTTGATTGATACCAATCCAAAACTAAACATATTGGATCAACATTGGATTTGTATTAAATAAAACCGTCGACATTCACCACGCTTTTACATAAATTATGCCAATTTTATTTCAAAAAAAAAAATTTTTTGAAAAAGATTTAAAAATAATGTTTATAGAAATAAAATTTTACAAAAAAAAGTTTGAATACGAAATTCAATGAAAATTATTTAAAAGGTACTCTATGCTTTAAAATAAAAGAAACTGATTTTGCGGAACCATAGTATACCTAATTTGCAGATTTACTTTCTTTGATTTAAGCAGGTAGCTTAGAAAACAAATTTCTGAATATCGGGCTTTGAATTAATATTATTAAGATCTTTGTTTAAGCAATTTTTTTAATTCAATGTGTTTTGTTACATAACGACAAAAAAGTCTTTAACTTTTTATCAAAAAACCTCAATATATATATATATATATATATATATATATATATATATATATATATATATATATATATATATATATATATATATATATATATATATACATATATATTTCTGGTGTGCTGCTAGCGCGTTTTAGACGTCTAAAGCAGAAGGCGATTAAATCGAGTGATGTCATACATACTCACTGACAAACAGTCTTTCGAGCGTCTGAAGGGTTTAAACAAATAATTCCCTTAGACTTAATTTTGGCGGAAGAGGGAGGAAAGAGAGGATACTCTTAATGAGAGGGATTATTAATTTTAATGAGGAGCTGAAGACAATTTGCGGGTTATTCACAAGTATATACGGTATTTTAAAATCAATATAAACAAAAAATAAAAAACGTGCTATCTGGAGGAAATATCGTCTATCATTAAGATGTTTAACTAACTCTCTAATGAGCCATTTGCGAATGACAACTACATTAGTGCGCTTTGAGAACAGAAATAAAAAGGACTTCTGGCATACAGGCTTTAAAATCTGCGAATATCAAGAGTGAGCTGAGTAAGTTTTGATTTTTGTTTTGTTTTGAGTTTTACGAGACTTTGTCACTTTATAGCCGAGGGACAAAAAAATTTTAAGAAAAGAAAAAATTCTAAAGAATGCTAATTTTAATTTGAAAACTTTTTATGTTATTAAATTAACTTATAAAGTTTTTGCCATGTTTGCTTTAATTTACAAAATTTATACAGTTATGTTAATTTATAGAATTAATGAAATTAATTCTATAATAGAATTAATGAATTCATAAATATTAATAGAGTTAAAATAAAATTCATAATATTAATAAAAATTCATAAATATTAATAGAATAAAATTAGAATTAATGAATTCATAAATATTAACATATAAGAATGGTTCCTACAGGCTTCCAGTTACTGCGTTCTTCTTTCCCGGACTGTTGTTGTATTTTAGTGGTGGTTTGAAGTCTGACCTTGTGTGTAAAGGAGGCAAACAAGACCTGTGCCTTAAGTTTTTTTTTTTAATTTTACTATCATCATTTTGTTTATAGTACGAAAATGAACAAAAGAGGAAGAATAAACAGTAAAAAGGACAGGAGGCCCCATACCGTGATTACTAAGTTGCGAACTCCGATGAAATCTTCTAGTGGTGATTATGCAGTGTTTAATCAATCTAATTTTGTAGATACTGACAACAAAAATGTTAGTGATGTTAGCCGCGCTCATCATGTTTCTTCTCCTTTTTTTTCTTCTTCTTTCTGTTCTTCTTTCTTTCCTTCTTCTTCTTTTTGTTCTTCTTCTACTACTAATACTACATCTACTACTACTGCATCCACTACTACCACTACTTCTTCTTCCTTTTCTTCTTCTTTAAAATTCAAAAGAGAACCAAAACGCTCTCGATCAAGATCCCCTTTGGCCAACAGGTTTTTATTACATTATTTAACATATATTTAATTCAGTTTTATTACATTTAATTTAGTTTTATTACATTTAACTCAGTTTTATTACATTTAACTCAGTTTTATTACATTTAACTCAGTTTTATTACATTTAATTCAGTTTTATCACATTTAACTCAGTTTTATTACATTTAACTCAGTTTTATTACATTTAACTCAGTTTTATTACATTTAATTCAGTTTTATTACATTTAACTCAGCCTAATAAAACTATGTGATGATCTGTTATTCAATTTCATTTCAAGGATACTTCAACTGTTTCCATGCAGCTCCTCCCAAGTTTTTCCTCTTGAAACTGCACGTAAGGAAAATTGTTTTGGCTAAGGCAGTTTATTTTTAACATTGATTTTGAAAGCTACAATAAAGGGTTATTTTAAGCTAAATTTATGAAAGTGACTTTTTTTTTCAATAGTTTTCCTATTTTTTTAACTAATAGAGTTTCAAAGAACTGTTCTAAACTCTTTGGAAGAGATTACAAGCTTCATGACCGAAATGCGTGAAAAAAGATTGGTGAAAAATGTCACTAAAAAGTTTACACCTCTTTTGAGCAAAGATGAATATGAAATAGTTGAAGAGCAATTAAAGGATGAAAACTTCCGAAAAAATTTGGTAATTTCATTGCTGTTATGTTTTTAATGAGCATTCTGCTCATTAAAAAAAAAAAAAAAAAAAAATTCAAAAAAAGCTTCTAACTTGGTATTGTTCTTCCCATATAGATAAAACAGCTGTCTGAAATTGGGGGTGCAGATGGCAAAGATGCAACCTCAAAAATAATCGACAAAGTCTTTTCCGTAAAGCTGCAGTGTAAAATGAATATGATGGGCAGTGGTGGAAAAATACCATTTGAAAAATCTGAGTTATGGAGAGTTGTAATTGGTAAATATACTTTTTTCTTCAGACTCAGAAATTTGAAAATGTTAGTTTATGTAACATTTCGTCGATAAAGTTCTTTACTAAATGTTTTTGAATTGCACAAAAGAAACTGTGTGAAATCAAAGAACAAGTTGATATTTTATATGATGGTATTTTAGAGACTTGTATGGATTTATGAGCGAGTATAAATTGAATGCAAAAATTTAATAAGGGGAATTACTAATAGAAGAAAAGATGTTGAATTGCAACATCATTTACAGCGAAAAAACAATATTGAAATTAAACAGAACTGAGAATAATGATTATTTTTAGTAACTATTTGTTTTATTTACTATGATTGTTTATCTACTTTATTTAAAGATGCTGTAAAAATATCATTTCCTGATATGAAAGAATCCAAAATGCGAGATCGTGTAATGGTTAAGTTGAAGAATGCACCTGGTCGAAAAGATGCTTCTAAACACAAATAAAATTTTTACTCTATGAAGCTAAACTTGGGAACGACGATAGGAAAATCCAAGCTCAAAAAGAATCTACAAAGTTTTTCTCAGCAGTTTTTGTGTAAAATGAATATTTAAAAGCGAAAAGACTAAAATCGGCTCAAACGGAATAAATATTTTCATAACTTTTTTTTTTTTAAAAAAAAAAAATCGCTATTGGCAAGAAATCTGCTAAAATCGATCAATCCAAAATACATTTAATAACTTCAAAATTTTACATAATAATCTAAAAGATATTTAGCTTTCGCACCCCCCCCCCCCCCACTAATACGAACCTCCCTCTGTTTTTTTATTGTAGATAATGAAAGATCATCCTCCTAAAATAAGAAAACGTATATAAAAAACTTTAAGACCAACTTAATGTACTCTAAACTCAATCTGAAAAAGATAAAAAATCGCAGGAAAACACTAACATTCGCCATTTTTTCAACTTGATGACGAATTTAAAAAAGCATTACAATTACATGCCCGGTTTTACGGCTTGATTGTGGAATTATTTCCGCCAGGGTTTGCATTGAAATCAAGCGTCCAAAATTACCAGAATAGATTTCTTTTGTTTGAACTTTAAAATCTATTACTAATAAATTTAAAATGGCAATTTCTAGAAGACCTACAATCCTTGAGTTTGATAGCATTACAATAACTGAAATTAGCCCTAAACACTAACAGGCGCATACATTGATGCAGAGATTTCGGGTTATTTTCTATAGCCATGACCTGCCCTAGATGTAATATTCAATGAAACGAGCAAAACTATAATCGCAGTATTGATGTGAAGATTTGGCGCCTCACGAGAAAACAATTATAAAAGAACAATAAACATTAGAGTTTGATGTTTCTGTGAACGATCTAAGCATGAATAATGGCAGATTCTTGGAATTAAGATTCATAAATTCTGATTCATAACACAGGCCCACAAATCATGACAAGATACCACCGCTTATTTGTCAGAGTTCATGTGGGCACAACGTTTTAAAGAACACTCTTACTTTTATTTTTGGGATCAAGCTTCAATCAAGCTGTGCATGATTATGTAATTAAATAACAGCAACAGATGCTTATAAATATAATAGATATTTGAAAAGGAAAATTAACTTAATGTAAAGGAAAAAAAGGCAAAACAAAAAGTTATTGAATTATTAGTTTTTCCAGTATTTTCTAAACAATCATTTCATTAGCTGCTAAATTAAACTTAAAGTTTAAGAATTTAAACAGTGGTGAAAACCATCTTTAATTTCAAAGTACTTTGACTTTTTAAATTCTTCACGCATTGGAAAAATGGCGAATATTAGCATTTTCGAACAATTTTCTAACTTTTTCAGATTGACTTTAGAGTTCATTAAGTTGGTCTAAAAATATTGCTTTTTATACATTTTCTTATTTTTGGAAAACGATCTTTCATAACTTGTAATAAAATTAGAGGTGGGCGGCAGAGGAGGGTGGTGGTGGTGCGAAAGTTATATACACGCTGTCTTTTTTTTTTTTTTTTTTGTTTTTATCAGAAACGTGTTTATAGGAAACAAATACTAGAAGTGCCAAAATTTTAAGAAATTTTTAGTACTAAGTTACTTTTCAATAAGAAACTTATTAAGAGATCGAGGAGAGTTTTTTGCTTTGTTCAGGGAAACAAATCTGAGGTGTGTATTATATTTAATAATATTAATAGAATTCAAGTCATTTGAGTTGGCAGTAAAACATTTTAACGTGCATGTTAACACGTGTTTTCAAATTTTATTTTATTTATTTTTTTTCTCTCTTTTGATAATCTGAAACTTAAGAAACTCTTAAGAAACTTTTATTACTGGAGCCGTAAAAAACTGTACTTTCAGTACTGGAGCTGTAAAAAACTGTACTTTCAGTACTGGAGCTGTAAAAAACTGTACTTTCAGTACTGGAGCTGTAAACCCTTAAAATAAGAAACTTTCTAGTACAAACCCATTTGCTTGATTTCTTACAAAAAAAAAAAAAAAAAAAGACATGTGGCGCAGTATTTTATTCATGGAATACAGAAAAAAAAAAAGAGTAAAATTTTACATTTCTTAAAACAACAAAATTTAGAACCCATTACAAATCTCTTTAAAAAAAACATGCTTCGTTGTAGAGCGTAGTGTTGCAACTTAGATTCGTGCACGACACCATTTCTAATTGGAATTCTTTTGTACAATTTTTGCATTAACTTTACTTCTTTCGATCTTTTTACATGAGGTTGACTTTTCTTTTAGAAAAAACTCCTCATCTCATTCTCCATTTCCTTTTTCTTACTCTTATGAAATGCTTTATACTTGTTTCAAGCTTGGATTTTTCATTTTTATCCAAGTTTTTGAAAGGTTAGTACGGGTCTAAAAGATAATATACCTTTTTTTTTTGAAAGATAAATGTCAAAACAGCGTTTTGTCTTTCCTGCGAAACCAGGATTTGTAGAATTAATGCCTTTCTACAGTTAGCGATTAAATTGTAAATGTGCACTAATTAATATATTAGCTGATGCATTAAATAATTTATAGAGTTTTTATTAAAGTAAAGAGAAGCTAAATCATTTTTAATTTTAGCTTTTCATTTAGCATTTTTCTTTTTATTATTTATTGCTTTTAATACATTTAAAAATCATTTTTATTACTTATTCTTATTATCATATTTTTAAATGGTTTTTTTCATTTATTAATGTTATTATTTATCATTTTTAATATTTACTATTTTCTTTTCTTTATGAAAAATACATAATGATAATCTATCAATAATAAAACTTATTGAATAAAAAGAACGATATGGTTTCCAAATGCTGGCACAAAAACAAATTTCTTCTTTCGCAATTTGACACTGGTGAATAGGCCTTTTTTTGACGTCAGAGCACACGCCACCGTAACTTTATAAGTTCGTTACGATTTTATTATTTTTGTTTTGTATTTCACGGCTGAAAAAAGTAAAAACTCAATTAATAAGAATGTCAGTTAGTTCAAGTATCAGTAAAAGTAAATGTAACAAATGTCGAAAGTTTTTGAGAAACTTTGATATTCTTCAAAGACTTGCAGAGAAGGACTCTTTTTTCCAAATATTTCCTTTCGTTGACACCCTCAAAAAATTTTAATGCGGTTGAGTCCTCTTGTTTTGGAAACCAATTGTACCCTTACTATGTAGAAAAAAATCACTCTATTTCAAAATTCATTGCTTGCTCTATCAAATACAAGCGTCACACCAAAAGTAGGTAGTTAATTAGAGATGATCTTAATGTGAGATAATCTTACCGCGGAGATCATCTTACTGTGGAGATAATCTTAATGTGAAGATAATCTTAATGTGAGCTAATCTTACTGTGGAGAAAATGTATTTGTTGGAGTAACATTTAATTTCATTTTTAATAGTCATTGAAATTTAAAATTTTTATTTCTCATAAGTTTTAGTGTTCAAGGGCGTTCTTTAGTTAGTAATAAACATAGTATTTTAACTTTTAATGATCACTTTTTCAAACGAAGAGATTTCTCATACTCACAATCACATCTATGATTACGAAAATAAAAATAATTTCACATCTATGATTACGAAGATAAAAAAAAATTTTAAACTTTTCTTTCACTGAAAACTAATGCCAAATGTTTTTGATGAATGGTCTTACTAATAGAAAATTTATTAAATATGTAGGTGAGTATACGTGGGCTGGGTAAAGTGCAATTTGGAATGCAAACTGGTTTAATGTTTCACATAAACTGGCGCACAATGCTTCAAGTTGGTTCGTATTTTGATATTCAACAAATGTACGCCATTTAAATGTGAACTAGTCAAATATTTATGATTTGTAAACTACACTACCCCGATAGTTGTTTTTGATTGTTATGGAGGTTTTGAGTCAATCGATCCCTTCTTCAAAACTGATTTAACTGGGCGAGTTATGCAACACTAGAGGAATACCACCAGAAGTAACATTAGAGAAATGTCACCAGAGGTAACATTAAAGAAATACCACCAGAGGTAACATTAGAGAAATACCACCAGAGATAACATTAGAGATGTTAAGCAAACTTAATAACTCTAAATATACTTTTCAGTTGAATTTAATTTTAGAGAGAAGTTGTATTGAATGTTTGACGTTTAAAAAAAGATAAGTTGACCTTCTAAAAAGAGAACAGTTTGTTCAGGAGAAACTCTTAAAATACAGGAACATCGTGACATTTTAGTGATGTGTGGATTATTGTCAATAAAATATCTATTTCAATGGGGATTTGCATTTCGGGAAGATTAAGGTTTGTATTACAAAGATAATTATAATAAAAATCCACACATCACTAAAAACTCTTCTATTCTCAACAGACAATAATTAACCGAAAAAGAAGGAATAAGTACAATCAATTATGAAGTCTAAGCATCTTGGTTTAGACCTTAATTTTTTTTTTGCTTGATCTTCTAGAACAAGCTTTAAGTAGCTCCGCAAGGTTCATAAAATGAACTCGACGTTAAACTTGTTGAAAAATTGTTGGAAGGATTTCCAACTTGGTGTAACAAAGTGGTGCAAAAACTTTTTTAAAAAATTGAAATTGTAAATTTTGTAAAATTTTGAAAATCGTAATTTTTTAAATTGTTTTTAATTAAATTGTTTCCTGCATTAAATAGGATTAATTACGTTTTGGAAAAGTATAAAATGTGTTGTAATTGATAGTTGAACATGTGATGAGACCAGTAATATGGATTAATATTCGCCAAATAACTCGTCATTTCCCCCATTATAAGAAGCATTTAACGTAATTTTATAGTCATTTAAAAATTTAAAAATAGTTCTAAGTATTTTCATAAACAATTTTATGAAAAAGTTACACGTGAAACAACGAAAAATATAAAGTTAAAACAAAATCTTTTGTACTTAATTTGTGTTGTATACATATTATAAATATATGCAAATTTTTTAAAATTTGAGTTCACTTTTTTGGAATGGACTAAATCCTACCCCTTTAGTATGATCATGGACGTATAAGAGATGGATGTGCAACTCATTGTTTTACATCAAAGAGGCCGCAGAAAGCAGCAAGTTATGCGAGTTTCCAATAAACGTAGTCCTGTAGCTATCGCGATAATAATTATGTAAGTGATAAAAACATTATAACATAAGCCACAATACGTTTCAGTCTTGGTTCTCATTTATATAGATAATAGTTAGTAAATAATAGAGATAATAATTAACAGAGGTTACAATAATTCTTGTCAGCAGTACGAAATAATTACAAAATGAAATCTTTGTATTGATCTAAAAAGTTAATACTTTATGCTGCGTGACCAACGTCATAAATGAAGCCTGTATAATTGAGTTTGTGAAGTAAATTACCAAAGTTCCACCAAAAAAATAAGATAATCAGAAAATTGACGGAAAGATAGAGGTTTCACTTGCCAGAAACACCTAAAGCGAATAAAATCATTGAAAATAGATTCTGCTCGTCCCCTGATGTTTTGAACCAAGGGGAAGAGTTTTTTAAGCGAAGACAAACGTCAATGGGCTGGAAAAAAGAAGAATGATTTTGTAAAAGCGAAAAAGTATACATATATATATATAAAAGTACGTTAATAAATTTACAACAGTATAACTCAGAATAAAACTATTATATTCATCTATATGTCTAACAACCGACATATAGATAAATATAATAGTCCTCTGGGTAATATGCTGCAATCGTCAGAAGATGTTTATGACATACTAATCTACCATTTTTGGAGTGTTAAAAAATAAGATTTTTGGTATGAAACAAAGATCAGAAAAACAGAAGGCAAGAAAGATTAACAATCTCGTCGTTTTCTGTTTCGTGACGTCAAAATTAAATAATAAAAACGCATTTGTTTAAAAACGTGTTTGGGTTTGTCATTTTTTTTATTCCATTCAATCGTTAAAATGTTCTTGTTACAGTCGACGTTTTTTAAATTTTCTGATTTTTTTCTGATTCATACCGATAATCAGTTTTTAGATTTTTTTTTTCGAATTTTAACTAATCTCTGGTTAAAATTTTGCTGTTATATATTTTATTACTAAAGTTATAATTCAGCAATAACATTGTATCATATATTATTTTAAAAATTTCAAATCTTTTCAAGATAACTTTAATTTAGATAAAAATATAAAAATGTTTTAAAAACAAAAAAGTATTTGGTTTTTCGGTTTTTAAACGATTAATAACAAATAATAACGAATAAAGTATAAACTTCTACATCAGTTATTTGAAATAAATCGAATTAAAATTAGTTTTAAAAAAAGATTAAAACAAAATAATTTAAGGTATCTTGTATACCTTACCTTATTTTGTTACCTTATCTTTACCTTACCTTGTGTACCTTACCTTGTATAGCTTACATTATTTTTTACTTTATTTTTACCTTGTCTAATGTGCCTTACCTTATTTTGTTATAATCTTCTGCTGTTTTCAAGCCTTGCAAACTTCACATCATTTCCATGATTTCCGCAATTAAATTTTACTATAAGTAATTGTTGTTAACAACTAAACACGTTTTAATGACGATTTTAAATAATTTTGTAAATAGTATATCTATAGAATTTTTAAATTCATTAATTTTATAAAAAATAAAACTGTAAATTGTAATTTGCTGCAAAAGTGGCTAATCATTCAGTGGGGTTTTGTAAATCGTGGCTAAATCAATCAATTAATATGAAATTTGAAGCAGTTAAATATGGAGAACGCAATGAGCAATTCAACTTCACTCTTTGAAATAACGCGCTTCACGAAAATGTATAAGCACGAATTTTAAAATTCCTAAAATTACATCCGAAATTTGCGTCATATTTTTTTTTATGCGTAACGTCCTAAATAAAAAAAAAAAGAAAGTTTTTCCAGTTAAAAATTCACGAAATCTGAATTAATATTTTTGGCTTTAAAAATTATTTATAGTTAAAAGACCACTTTTTCTGTTATCAAAGGCACTTAGTAACACCGGCCTCCACGTCGTGCTTGCACTCACTCTTCTTGTTCACAGTTGGTAAACTAGGACGTTAATCATTGATTGCTGTCTGTTAAATGACATGATTAATTAGTCTATTAATTTGTTACACAATCCTGAATAATATTCATATTTGTTGGGTCAGACATTTTAAGTTAGTAACTGCACAGTTTTTATCCGTTAGGAAAATGAAGTCAGGTTAGATATTTTTAAAAATTTTAGTATATATCTATTTGTATGTATACACACTAGCACACACAGATTTATATATATATATATATATATATATATATATATATATATATATATATATATATATATATATATATATATATATATATATATATATATATATATATATATATATATATATATATATATATATATATATATATATATATGTATATATATATATATATGTATATATATATATGTATATATATATATATGTATATATATGTATGTATGTATGTATGTATGTATGTATGTATGTATGTATGTATGTATGTATGTATGTATGTATGTATGTATGTATGTATGTATGTATGTATGTATGTATGTATGTATGTATGTATGTATGTATGTATGTATGTATGTATGTATGTATGTATGTATGTACACACAGACAGATTTTATACATACATACATACATACATACATACATACATACATACATACATACATACATACATACATACATATATACAAACATACATATATGCTTTTACAGTTTCATCATTATCATTTACTGATTTGGAGAGCCATCTTAGCTCAACTGACATGAGACCTATATCATCTGCAATCAAATGTGCTTGGGCTGTTTTGCATCAAACCTATACTACTTATAGTGAAGAAGAAGTTTGTATTGGATTCACTGGAGGAAAAGATTGCACAGTTGTTTTGCATCTAATGGTGGCCTTTTTAAAGCACCGTTACACAAATCAGTATCCAAAAATAACAGGACTCTACTTTAAATGTTCTGATCCTTTTCCTGAGACCGAGATGTTTATTGATGAATGCAAAACCAACTTTAATTTAAGAATGATTGTTATTGAAGATCGTATTAAAGAAGGATTGTTAAAACTTAAAAAATCCCATCCAAATATTAAATCCATTATAATGGGAACACGACGTCATGATCCTTATTCATTAACTTTACGACCCTTTGTTATGACAGACTCTGATTGGCCACAATATATGCGTGTTTTGCCAATATTAGATTGGAGTTATAGTGAAGTGTGGGAGTTTCTATGCATGTTTAATCTTCCATACTGCAAACTTTATGATGAAGGATATACATCAATTGGTTATTCTGTTAACACACAGAAAAACCCTTCTTTACTTCTATCTAATGGCAACTACTTGCCTGCTTATAATTTAGAAAATGTCAATTCTGAACGATCTGGTAGAGAAAATAAATTATAGTTATTGTAAACTTGTGCATATATATTTTATCATGTATACATAAGAACATCATATTTAAATAGATATAATTTATACAAATGTTATTATTTTATTGTTGGGTAATACATAAAAAGAAACAAGTTGTTTATTCTACTGTACTGTTTAGATTTAAAAAGATTAAGTTTCTATTTTTTATAAATTTTCCATTTTTTATAAGGGTAATTCTTTTTTAAATCTTCTTTGCAAGAGTTCTCTTGATTTAGTTTTTAATAAAAGTCTGTTTTTAGAGGTTTTTTGTTTTTTTGCATACATTGTCATATATTTTTATGTAGGAGATATTTTCAAAACAACTGTATATTTTACTTAAAAGACATAATTATTATGTCATAGTTATCATAGTTGGTATAGTTATTACAGCAGTTGTGTTTTGTTATATTTTTCTAACTATCAAAGTTTAGCTGTGGTGTTGGAAGAACAACACAGGTTGTTTTTTTAATGCCAGCCATTTTTTTGTTTTTCATAAATCAAGGGTTATGAAATATAGAAGATAAACAACAAGTAGAAAAATATCCGAAATCATTTTAGAAAATGACTTACGTTTAAATCCTTTGCATGATTTAAAGTGAGATCGTCATTTTAATTATGCAGACTTAAAACCAACAACGAATTTGCTTTAATAAAGAAAAAAGCATAAAGAAAATTATAAAAGCTTTTGTACACCAGATATCAATATTTTATTTTTTTTATTCCAAGTTTTTACAAGTTTGGGAATTATTCATTAGACTTTTTTTATTTGAAAAAAGGGCAACAAAGAAAAATAACCAAATAACCTAAAAGCCTAATGTTTCTTTTGTTTGTTCTGATTTCCAATTATCTAGTTAAAGTAGTAGCTTTAAATAATCAAAGAGGGAGAAAGAATTTTTCAGTGTATACGTTATTAGAAGTAGCGAAATTTATTTCTAAGTATATTGGTACTAAGTATATTGGAATAGGTAGGTCCATATTCTGTGTAAAGTGTATACAAGTTCTATACAAATCTTAAGGAAGTCCTATAAGATTCCTGTAGAATACCAAATATCCATAGAAATTGTTTAGGATTTCTAATGAACTTTTGTCCAGGGTTGTGCCTCAAAATACATTCATGTCTATGTATTTGATTAAGATTAAACAGGATAGAACACTGACACTAAGGGTTATTTAGGAGATGAAGGGGGCAATATTTTTTGGAGCCACTGTATGTATATATCTAAACATTACTTACATTACTTTATCCTAGCTGTCATTTAAGAATTATAGGAGAAAATAATTGAATGTTAGTATAATTGTGTGGTCTATTATCATTAGTATATGTATTGTAAGTTTCAACTTTTCAATTACTTTCATTCTTGTTTTATTGAAGAAACAAATTTTTTCATCGAATCATGTATTTTGTCAGATTACCCTTGATTTCGATGCATTCTTGTAATCTACATAGTACTAAATTGACAAGTTTCTAAAGAACGGACAACTCGACGTTATTCCATCCGTCCTTGAAGAGGTCTCCAAGGTCATGGTTATTCTTCGGCTTTTATTTCTTCATCCTCCGTTTTATCTCATCCCATCAACTTTCTATGGGATTCATATCGGGCAAGAATGAAGGCTAAGCTAATGTTTGAATAATAATTTGGGATCAATGTCGTGGAGAAAGAAAAACTCTTGTCCGAAGTTAAACTTTTGGATTGAGCGTAACAAATGCTTCTCTAAGATATCACTATATAAAAATTGGTCGAAAATATATAATTTGCCGATTCCATTTCGCATGAAACAACTCCAAACAGTAACAGAACCCCTACCATGCTTAACCGTAGCCACTAAGCATCAAAGTCTCGCTACGAAAAGTATCGTTTCGTCACCGGATCGGTTATTTTTTACTATGCCCGTTCTACGATACCAATACCGAATCGATTTGGCATCGGTCTCGATAGGACGGATTTTTCCGATACTAACTTCAAAGTATCGTTAATGGTAGTATCGTAAATACAAGACTGCCGAGACTCTGATACTTATTATCCTCAGTACAATATGGGTTGAAATCTTCCTTGGGTGTACTCCACACCATTACTTTCCCATCAGATCCGAACAGATTAAATTTTGGTACATCTGATTAAATGGCTGTGTCCAAAAATTTAATCGGCTTATTCAAAATTGTTTTGGCGTATTTCAGACCTCAATTGACCTTGTTGACTAATGGTTTCTGTAACATTCTGAAAAAATCACGAAAGTTCTAGAACATTTCAACAGAATTCTTTTCTATATATGATAACAGACAACGCAATGGCACTGCCATTGAGTACTTTTTTCCTGTTATTCTTATATGACAGCAAATATAAAGTAGTAATCCAAGGGTGAGCCAATAATTTTTGGAGTCTTCACTGTATATATTGAAAGTACAGCAAAGGTCGACAACATTTTTGGAGCTAAAAATTTCAAACCGACCGTCCGGCAAATATTAGCCATAAAACGTATTTTTGGCGCTAAAAGTTTCAAACCTTCCGGCAATTATTAGCCATAAAACGTATTTTTGGTGCTAAAAGTTTCAAACCGACCTTCCGGCAATTATTAGCCATAAAACGTATTTAAAAACCGTTACAAAAGATAACATTAAAGAAAAAGAAAAAGCCGTTAAAAATGCCCCTAAAAAAGAATTGTTCTTATTGATAGTTTCGCATTAGTTCTTACTGTCAAATGACCCAAGCAAGCATTTATTCATTGCTACACTTGCTCACCAATTTTTGTTTTTTTGTTCAAAATTTTTGCGCTCCTATAGATGGTAATTTCAGTTTTCTCATTTAGCGTAGGGCGCATCATATCGTGATTGGTTGGTAAGACTAATATGTCCTAATGATGTTTTAATGGTTTTCCGTGTTTTTCTTTCTTTCGTGCAACACTTCCTTAGATAGTTTGGTGCCATTTTTGTATTATGCAATATTAAACGATTTAGTGTGGTCTATATAACGTAACTTAAGTGGTCGTTCAATTATGCCAATATATACTTTATGTAAATAAATATAGTGTGTTTTAAGTTAGAAAAAGCTGGTTTAGGGGCAATGTAGACCGCTGATACAGTTTTAAGATTTCTTATTTGGGTCTGCAACTTCGTTGATGATTTTGTGCAAATTCGGCATGCAGCTGTTGCTAACTTTTAAAGTGTTTCTATTGAATATCTTATTCAAAATATGCTTTGCTGGAAAATGATTTTCTGCTAAATAAAGAAATGATTTGCCAACTTTTGTGATCACATTTTAATGGTGGGTTGAATTATAATTCAACCCACCATTTAGAAAAATCAATAAGTGAAGCTTTGATATGTCTGCTTTGGTTGTTGATATTTTAAAAACTGCTTTTGTAAATAGAAGTAATTTAATAAATATTTACAACTTAATCAAGATCACTTAAGGATTTGATATGAAATGACAAAAGGAGACGTTCCTTTAAGCACAGTTAAAAATTTTATGTTTTGTTTTTTCTATGCTTTGAAAAGCAGTACTTAGGTGATTAGGAAAGTTCGTAGAACTCCCCTATAAAAAAAAAAAAGAAGAGTTTTTTTTAATTTTATTTTATCAAATGTTCAAAATAATGTCCATTGTTATCTATACAAAGTTGCATCCTTTCAAGCCATTTGTCAAACGTTTTTTTATACTCTTCTTTGGGTATACTTTGAAGTAGCTTCGTTATGCGAGTTTTTTGACTTTCGACGTCAGTATCGTCATCAAGATTTTTTTTTATCAATTCGAATAGCCAATAATCGGATAGAGCTAAGTCTGGTGAGTATGGTGGGTGGCGAATTATTATATTTCCAGCTTGGTTTAGACAATTTGTGACGGTTTCAGTCACATGGGGTCGAGCGTTATCATGGAGAAATTTGAAATTATGAGTGCCTGTTTTAGGTCTTTCACCTTCACCGACCCAACTAGCGTTAGCCGACTTGTGTCCAATTTGTCTCAAATAAAACCACGACTCATCCCCTGTAATAATATCACATAGTCTCCATGGGCCGTTTCTGAAAAGGGCTAAATTTTTCTTACATGCCTCAACTCTATTCTTGCGATTTTGATCGGTTAACTCGTGGGGTATCCAACGTGATGTTAATTTTCTTTTTTTAAGTGCGTTATGAATGATTTCGTTGATTGTAAAACGATTAATCGATGTCAGGGCTTCAATTGTATCATGTGTTGCATGCGGATTTTCATCAATAATGGCTCGCACACGTTCAATAGTCTCAGCTGTATACGTGGTTTGAGGGTGCCCTGAGCGAGGATCATCTTCGAGACTCTCTCTACCATCTTTAAATAAAGTAGCCCACTTGGCAACTGTACTATATTTTAGAGCTTGGTTACCATGAACTAAAACCAATTCATCGGTTATGGCTTGTGCTGAAACTCCAAGTAGAGCACGGGTTTTAATATATGCTCAATATTCAAATTTTTCCATTTTTAAATTTTTTCTTGAAAACGTATATAGTAAAATTTAAATAACTTTTTTAACAAACATTCAGAATATTTCAACAAGTACTTAAAATGTTCATAATTAAACGCAGTTTAAAATGATATATAAATATTTAATTATTTCCTGTCTCATTGTATCTTTATAGATGAAGTTCTACGAACTTTCCTAACGACCTAAGTATTAAGCTTTGGTATGCTATAAAACAAAATGCCTTATAACTGAAAAAAAAAAGGATTTTTGCAGGAAACATCATGAGGTCCAAAAGAAAAATTTAGGAGGGTACGCCCTAAGGTATCAAAATATTCAAACTGTTTGCATTAAAATAAGTTAACTATCATGTATGCTCAGTGTCCTGAATAATAAAAGGAAGTTTTGCTTATTCTTGCTTAATTTAGATTTTTACAAAATGTATTTTAAGACAATCTGTCAAAAAATAATTCAAAAGGCTCCTTTTTTTAAATGGGAATATTAATCATCTGTTAAATTAAGAACAAAAAATAGTTAACTTCTAGAGAAAAATTTAATTTTCTGAATCAACTTTTGAATAAATTTTTTAGAATAAATTTTACAACTATGACATTTGCTTTCAATAATTTTTAAGTTTCTTTTTTCAAAAAAGTTTTACAACTTGCTTTAAAAAAGTTAAAATTTGTTGCTTGAAAAACTAATATTTTATGCAAAACAATTCATTAATAAAAAAAAGTTCTTTAATATTAACACTAGGCCAGAACTAATAGAATAAGGTTAGAACTAAGAGAATAAAGCCAGAACTAATAGAATAAGGCTAGAACTAAGAGAATTAGGCTAGTAATACACTGAACATAAACTTTATCAAAGTAGAACTGTTAGTGTTCAAAAAGAATACTGACACTGGGCTAGAAATGGAAAAATTGGATCAGAGTAACACCGAGCAGAAACTCATTCCGATTTGAAATGCCAATTTTGTAAAAAACGAATGTTGACATTAAGCTAGAACGAAGGATTTTGGGCTAAAAATACACTTGGGAGAAACTTATTCCTATTAGAAATTTCAGTTCTTCAAAAACGAATATTGACACTAGGTTTGAACTAAAAGAATCAGACTAAAAATATACTGAGCAAGAACTTTAGAAATAGCAATATTAAAACGAATATTGACTCTAGGCAAGAACTAAAAGAATAAGGCTAGAAACACCTTTAGGAGAATCTTAATTTAATCAGAAACTTCAATGTTAAAGGAAATAAAGTGTTTTGGGGATAACTCTGAAGTATTAGGTAATATTGTGTGAGAAAGGGCTATATAGCGATCTAGTGCGTGTGCGACATTTGGTCATAGAAACTTTTTCATCTGCGTGATTCCTTAATTTCTTCATCTACGTGAGTCTTTAATGTACTCTGGACATCTGTCCGAAAACATTTTTACTACTCCTAGTTTTAGGTCTTATGCTATTTTTTCCCTGAGGCGTTCATTGCTCAGTCTTGACCAAGCGATGCAAAAATATTTCCAAATAAGATAAAATAATAAAGTTTAATCCATTAATCCATTAAAAAAAATGAAACGTTTGTACTCATGTTAGCAAAAAAAAAAACAAAAACCAAGAGTTTTAGTTCAACTGATTTGGTTAATGCTATTTTGAAGAGAGATTTTTTAAAAACTTCATCTTTTAATTACTTTATGTCGTCGAACCAAATTAATTAAGGATAAGATTTGAAATATCAAAGAGGGGTCTAGCTTAAATCCTTATTGATAAAGCATGAACATAACTTTGTCAAACTGTATTTAATTTTTTTTTTTAAAAAATAAAATACCTTTGAACTGAAAAAAGGACTGAAAACTAAGAATGGCAAACACTTCAATAACAACAAAAAGTTTTTCTCTATAAGAAGGTTAGGAAATGACAAATCAAATCTTTTCCTTTTATAGAACTTTCTTAATTTTCTGAAACGTTTTAATTGGAGTATTTTTGAGTAATTTGGAGAAACTTTTTCTAAAAAGAGAAATTTGAACTTTTAAAACGGTTATATTTTATTATATCTAAAAGCTCCTAAAGAAACTGATAATCTGGAACATTTAGATCTCTATTTTTTATTTTATTCATAGAAATTATTTACTCTTATTGGAGTCTTTTTCATAAACTAGAAGTGCAAGTACTTGAAATGCTGATGGACAATTGCTATCGAGTGCTTTCATTAACTTTTCAAGGGTGACATATGGGCGTTCTCTAGAGAGATAGTTTAAAAGTAGTTCACTGCACTAGCACATTTTAAAAAAATTCAGTCAGTTTTTCTTCATTAACTTAAAAACATTTAGCATGTTATTTTTCACTTAATAACGCATTACAAGTAAAAAATAATTGGACTGAAAGAAAAATATTTAGAGGTCGCGTAGGACTGAAATAATGTTACTAACGTACGAAAAAACAATAATAAAAAGAAAATCATGTTATCTAAGTTCTCCTTTCTTGCGGTGAGAGACACCCGTTTGCGATGGTTCTCAACGATGTGAAGTGCGTATTGTAGCTGCTTTGGGTTCATGACTTTTTTATTGAAATCGTTGATCAGCTTGACTCATCGTTTAGCGCAGTCATTAACCATTTCTAAAAACTTGACTACGTTTTTAACGTAGTTATAGCCCTTTAATTTTGTCCAATGTTCTACAGGTAGTTGCATCCAATCTACTCAATTAGTTTTCATTTTTAGAAAATCACGAAAGAAAATCAAGAAATTTATCCAGTTTAATTTTCGGAAATATTAATTTTTCAAGCTTGATTTTTTCTTTTGTTTGGTGTTAAACAATTTCATTTTGATCGTTCAATCAGCAGCAGCTTCATCAAACATGATGAAAACAACAAACTGTTGAGTTTTATACCAAAGAGGAATGTAACACGGCTGAAGGGTGGCATTAGTTACTGTACAGTCAGTGATGTACTGGCGGTTGACAGTTTGTGCAATGATGGAAATTCGACTTTGAAAAAAAACCTTTGCTTAAAAAAGTATAATGAAATCCGCCATTCTCTTAGCTTTTGAGGTTAGTCTTGGTTGACCCAATTAATTTGTTGGTCCAACATCACGTGCTTGAAGATCTACAGCTTATTGTGCATGATGATAAGCGCCAAAAAGTCCTTTTATCCTGTAATTCTCCGCCAAGATAAACAATTACCAGCTCAGTATGTTCTCAATAATCTTCTCTTGAAAATGTATTCTTTTGAAAACAATTACCGGCCTGTTTTAAGACTATTGTTGCTTGACAATGGATCGAGTCTTTTCCGTCTGGAGGAAATTTAATGTTAAAATCTGATTTTTCGTGGAATTAAATTCCCAGTAATCATGAATCATTTTTAGTAGCGGCTCGATTGTGGTATCGATTGGTCCATAATAGTTTAACTTGCAATTCATAAATGTAATTCCAAGAAGCAGCCCACAAAATTGCATGATCGATTTTTTTCTCAATTAAGTGCATTAACCTTCCTACCTGTGTTACTTTTCTGTGTTACCAGCCTTCCAGCCTGTGTTACTTGTTGCTGTGTCAAACAAACTGTTATGAAAACATACACAAAAACCCTAAGGAGAGATATAGTTACTGATATACAAACTAAACTAATCCAAAATATACACCAACACACTAATGGCAAGAAGCTTAAATGATGCCACCCTCTCACAATTCACAATTCATATTGTTTACTTTAAGACACATTGTTTTGCTAAGGTCATAAACTTATTTTGTGTTCGGAGAGCTTTAAATATTACATGTTACAACTTCGATATTATTGCATTAGTCTTATTTTTTGACCATCTATCCCCAAAAGCTTTTCTAAATCTATAACTTTGGGGCACTACCCACTCAACAACAAGTTATCCTAAAGACGAAATTAAGATGACTTGAAATGGGTATTAAAGACGTCTTAAACTGGTCTCAAATGAAACACTTTAAGTTGTCATATTTAAAACGTCTTAAAGTTGACTTATTTAAGACGTCTTAAAGTTGTCTTAAACATGTGTTTAACTAGTTGCAGATTTCTACACGAGTTAAAGATAAGTTACATACGTCTTTAAGACGTCATTTGTTGGGTAGGTATGTACCTTCAACAAGTAGCTCGTCATAGATTTTCTTTAAGATCAAGATTTTGGAAAGGAAATTGCATCCTTTCATTTCTGTAAGGCCAACAGTTGTCGCATATCTACATTCCTTTTGTTTACGCAAGGTGTTTATCATTAGTTTCGGTTGAGTTACTTTAAAATGTTCAACATTTCAGGTGCGTGATTGCTGCCACCAGGATTTGCGAGTAAAATACAATGTTTCATAAAGTCGCACGATTAAACCTTTAAACTTTAAATGTCAAATAATAAAAGATGATAAGTTTAACAATACACTTTAACAACAACTAGCATTAAAGTGGTGAACTCTTACACAATTTTTTTAATTGTACGTAATTCAAAAGAGCCCTTCCTTGTTGTTTAAGGATTCAGCTAACATTTTTTTATTTCCATACTTTAGAGACATCGTTGTTTTCAAATGATTTTATTGCTTGTTGTGCTGTTAGGTAATGGAACAAAAAAACCTAAGTTGTAAACAACTGTTTTTGAGCTATGTTAGCTTTTTCAGATCACGCTGATGGAATTAAAAATATAATCAAAGAAACCATAAATGGCACGTAAAACAATTACTACAATTACATCAAAGTTGGCGTAAATGTAATAAAAAAAAGGCCAGCAGGGTATAAAATCAAGAGTCGATTGTTACGCTGACCTCTAGAACTGTTTCATAATTTGATTAGCGTTGCTGGATTACAATCATATATCATCTACAAAGAGCATAATCTACCACTCATGACCAAATATCAATGAAAAAAACCCCTGAAAGATTTTTTCACTCAATTATGTTTACCTGCCATTGAAATAGCCAATCAAAGTTTAATGATGATGAAAAATTATTATCTTCAAAGCGGAAAGCGGAATAACTAAGCAGCGTTGAAGCGGAAAACTAAGCAGCGTTGCACTAATTATGTGCAAGCTGTTTGTAATGAACCATCAAATGCATCGACGACATGTATTTCTTGCAGTAAAAATACATAAAAGAATGTACGCAGTTTACCAATTATGTTTTTTAATTAAAATTATATTATAGTTGTACCTGTGCCGCCGTTTATTGGTGCAAAACGAATTGAAAGGGATTATCTTGCGTTCGGGTTTATATATTATCTTTAGATGTATATCCTAAAAATCTAAACTGTGTAGAGATGTCCAGAACTACAGCCTTCATCTATTGGAAGCACTCAATTTAAATTTGTTGATTTAAACCCAACAGGACTTGCACAATTAGATAGAGACATGCAATATAAAGGTTTCGCTTTTAGTGATGTTGCAATACAAGCACGTCATAAAGCATTTTGCCCCACCGCATGGTACACATGCCCATTTTAAATTACCACGCTCATTAGACCTGTACTTTACATTCTTTACAATAAAATTTAGCTCTCAAGTGAATACAAGTGAATGCAAAACTCTTTTGTAGTTAAACACTCGTTTAAACATTCCATGTTGTGCACTCCTCACAAGCTCATTTTTAATCTTCACTTTATTTGCTACTGCGTTTTCTCTACAAAAAAATGGTTTAATCGCTCTGTTTTTTTGCATCATCTTGAACAAATTTTTCTTTCCATTTTTTATATACAACAGTAAGTGTAAACAAGTTTCAAATTTTTTTTTAAATTTGAAAAATTGCATCCGAAATGTTTGAGGCAGAAATTCTTATGGCTGGTTGATGGCTACAAAATATTTACCACCAGTTTTGTTTTAAAACTACTGTTACGGAAATTTTGAACTAGCACTCTGATCGGTTGGTGGTTGACGGCTAAAGTTTTTATGACAATTTTTATTTTACAAATACAATAAAACAGTTTTGAGATCAAATAACTTTTCAAATTTTTCTGAATCTGAACGATATAATAGTTCTTTATGAACATAAAAGGTGCATGAATAGAGAACAGTTTAAACATTTAGAAAAAAAAAAAACTAAAAAAATAACCATTTACACCAATTAAAATCAAATTCATAGAATTATTTATGATCAATAACGTTTAGTTAATTATCTGATACTTAAGCTAAAAATCATTAGTACAACTTATTGAAAGAAGGTGTGTTTTTTTGTAAAACCAAGAAAATTGTCTTGTTTCTTTCAAACTTCAAGAGGAAAAAAAAGTCAATTAAGATAAAGTAATGAGTTTTACTAACTCTTAAAGAAATTTTGTATATTCTTATGAGGGTATTTTCCGTTACATTTAAATGATTTCCTGGATTATTCTGAAATAAGTAATAAAATAATTTCACAGTTTGTTACACCTTTCGCTATTTCACTATTTAAATCATCCAGCCATGTTCTTTATATCAAACCAAAACTTAAAACCATTTTCAGTGAAAACTATATATATATATATATATATATACTTTATATATACTTTATAAGTCGTTTGCCCAATCTTTACCCGTTTTCCAATCATATGACATCATCACGTCTCATTTTTCAATTCTAAACTAAATATAAAAACAGTAATAAAGCAAATCAATAAAAAAAAAAATACAGTCTTAAATACAAATACTGCAAATCTTAAACTAGGCACAAAATGGTGTTAGCCGTACTTTTTAGATATAGTTCTAACTTGAAGATATAATCAAGTGCTAGAACAAAACCTGATTTAAGAGATATCTCGGGACACAGAAAAAGAAGAGTTAAAAAAATTGAGTGAGATTCCAGAGATTTATTCCAGAAAATCCAGCTGAATTTTTGGAAGTTTTTGAAGAGAAAGTTTTAAGAAAGACAAAAAAAAGAATTTTGAGAGGTTTCAAAGAGACTTTCTTGAGATTTTTAAAAAGAGAGTTTTAAGAGGAAAGAGATTTTGAATTAAGAGGTCAGCAAAAAGAAGCAAACGAGTATTAGAAAGGAAATAGAAAGGAAAGATTTTTAAGCTGAGAATAGTTGTGATATAAGTAGACACTTTGACCATGAGTTCCAAAAGGTGGTTGGAGATTATTTTCTTAATTGTATTTTTTTTTGACCAAAACTCAAGGTGTGAAATTTATCAGCTGAGTTTGAGATTTTCTGGCGGAAACAACTAACGCTTTGTTTATCTTTACTGTTAACTTTTCTAAATTATCGCATTCAATTTTGTTAATGCTGTTAGCCCATCTAAATCAATGCATTTGATTTTATCAAAATGTTAGCCAATGCTAAATTTTGGCAAAATCAGATGCCATAATTTAGACAAGCTAACATATTAGCCAATGCTAAAGCTTGTATTGTCTGTCAGTAAGTGTGAGCAAGACAGTTGGAAATCTAGACATTACACTCAAACTAACGTAAGACTAAATATAAGGATTACAATTCCAGTTATTGCTATTAAGACAAATTATGGCTTCATTTGGTATTTGGTGCGTAAGTAGTTGTGAAGAAAAGTAGATTCAGATTAACATTGTTTTACAAAAAATCATAGAAACTGTAATCATAGACACAAATAGTTATTTCAAATTACTCTCCTTTAAGAGTCATTGTAAAATGATTCACTTTGGAATTATTTGCGTTACAAACTGAGAGTGGTGAGTGACTTATAAGCACAAAAATTTTACATAAGTATTTCCTTGCAGTTACTCAAAAAAGTAAGCAAATTTTTATTTTTCAAAATCTTATTTAGATACTAGAGCAACAACATGCTGTTATCCAAAGTCATTTGAACAAAAAAAATGCAATGATGACTTATGTAAACATCTAAGATTGACAAACCAAAACACATAAGTTGAAAATGCTAACTTCACACTTGAGAATATAAAATAAAATAAGTTGATAATTGAGGTTGAAAGAAAGAACACATTTTGTAGATTTACTGATGTAATCAACTAAATTGCTTTAGAGCAGATGTGTGTTAACTAAAGTTACAAATTGAGTAGGGTGACAACTTTTTATTTCTTTTTAACGAAAACTACCACCCTAGATATAGTTAAAGCTACTATCACTCGTTTGAAAAGTTCAAACTAAATTAAAACAAGTTTAACTTATGGGGAGTTCCAAGGGCGGGGAAGGATATTTATACAAATTTTTAGAAATTTGTGTAAAAGTATTAATACAAACCCTTTTTTAAAATAACTTTCTCTCAGAAATACAAGGTTCTCCTATTTATAAATAAACATCTATTCACTTTTTAAGTTTTTTTCAACAGAAATTATCTGCAATGGAGGCTTTTTTATAAAGATATTACATCACTTCACCAAGTTTCTTAACACCGCCTCCCGTCTTCTTAAAGAAAGATTCCCCGAAAACTAATACAATTATTTTAGAAAGACAAGCAGATGATGAAATACTTCATTATAGCTTCAATCTTAATCAAAATATGCAGCACCAATGATGTAATCCTAGAGACCGGAATAAACAAGTTGAAAAAAATCTAACTTCTTCTATGAAAAAAAGGAAACAATTCCATTTGATGAAGGTCTTCACTCCTAAAAGAGCCACACAAAACTTGTATACAATTATACGTAAATATATACAAAAACAAGTGAAACCTAAATAAACTATCAAGACCTTATCATAGTACGGATGGAATCCCTAATTTATTAAGGCTTTTGTAAAAAAGTTTAGGATGCAAAAACAACTTAAACTAACATTTGGTTCGACTCTTTGATTCTGCCATTTGATAAGAAATGCCAAATAATGTAATTAAGTACAACATTCTCTTGTTTGTAATTAATGTTGGAGCCTTTACAATTACACCTTATTCAACTATAACCCTCATTATTATAATTAGGATACCTGTTAAATTAAATTGAATTAATTTTTTTATTGAGTTTTTTTATCACCTTTGAAAAAATGGAAATTGCGTGTGTCATGATTCTATTAATAAATTTTCATTTAGGTTTTATGCTGTTTATTTCATTTAAATAACTGCAAACCAATGTTTAAGTTAAAAATCATTCACCTACAAAAAGACAAGAAAATATTGGTGCGAAAGCAGAAACTAATCTTATCGCTATTGTACATAAATACCTACCTATCTACTTTCATACCTACATTCACATTTGAACTAAATTCTTCAAATATTTAAATGGATGACCACTATAAATAATATCGTTAGAAATCTACTTTAGAATAAATATACTTTTAAATATTAGAACTAGACATCAAAAAGATACCTCGACGTTTGGAGCAATGTTAAATTCTCTTTCAACATCCTTTACTATATCATAACGCTTAGAAGTAGTAAGGAGAATTTTTAACTGTTCCCATGTTGGATCTCCTAACTTTTGCTTCCATTTAGTTAATACCGCCATAGCCTTATGATAATCATTTTCAATATGATTAAGATCAGCTAAACTAACCTAAACTAACAGTTGGTTTAACTCATTGATTCTATCATTTGGTGAGAAATGCCAAATAATCTAATGAAATCCAGTATCCCCATTATTGTAGCAATAATGGGGATACTGGATTTTTAAAGCAATGAAAATCCGATGAGCCATAATTCAACTAACAAATTCTCATCTAACTTTTATGCTATTTATTTGAATTAAATAATTGCAAACCAATGAATAAGTTCTAAATCAATAATAAACCTACAACAAAGACAAGAAATATATCGGTGGATATGCGGTAACAAACATTATTTCTATTGTACATAAATACCTACATATCTATCTTCATGCCTGCTTTTAGATTTTCACTAACTTCTTAAAGTATTTAAATGGATAAACACCATAAATAAATTTGATAGACACCTTTTTTAGAAAAAAAGTACTTTTAAATTTGAAAGCAGATATCAAAAACCTACCTTGATGAGCAATTAGAGCAAGATTAAACTCACCTTCAACTTGCTTTATTATATCCAAACGGTCAAAAGCAGCAAGCTGCTCTTTTAACTGTTCCCATGTTGGATCTCCTAACTTTTGCTTCCATTTAGTTAATACCGCCATAGCCTTATTGTAAGTCTTTTGATAATCATTTTCAATATGATTAAGATCAGCTTCATTCAAATTAAGGAATCGTCCTAACCTAGGCCAATCATCTCCAATACTATAACCGACCATATCGCACATCTTTAGTGTTAATAGATTGTGCTGCATCTTTTCTATAATCCAAGAGATGTAAAATGATTTTAAAGTAAAGATAAAGGAATGAAACATTGTAATTTAATTTCACTATGTACTTACAGTCATTATTATTCAACTTCAATTCAAATATATAAACTGAAAAAATTTACAACCAAATTATAGACTTGCTTAGAACATGGAGTCAATGTCAAGAAAAAGGATCAAGGCAATATCAAGAAACAGCTACACTTAAAATGAAAAAATGCTTTATGTTTATGGTCTAAAAAAGTCCATTAGCAAGCACATTAGGGCAATAAGGTACCTGCTTCGACTGATATTAGGAAAGTTAATGGATTTACTGAGATAGTATCAGGCAACAATTATTCAGTTTATGTATTTTGACACCAACAATCTGACAATGAAGCTGGAATTTGTATTTTTCTTCAACACAATCTACAGAAGCCGCTTATTGCTTAGAGATATCGATATAAACAAATTAATCGTAATGCTTGATTTCCAAATTCCTTAAATGCATCTTCATACAAACGAAGATGTCGTCCAAACCAACGCCAATCACTTCCAATTCTATAACTGACCGCATCACATATCTTTGGTGTTAATTCAATAGACAACTTCATTGGATTTTTGGGTTGTTCTAATTCTATATTAGAGATATAAAACGATTTTAAGCTAAAGATAATAAAGAAAATAAGATTACAGTTTTATATCATAATGTTCTTACAGTCATTATCATTCAACTTAAATTCAAATATACAAACTGAAAAAGTTTACTACCAACTTTAGAAAAGTTTCTAGAACATGGAGTCAACATCAGTTACAGGGATGAAGGCAGCATCAAAATACAGCTACTATTAAGATAAAAAAAATATCTTATGCTTATGATTTAAAAGGTTCATTGGCAAACCCATTGGGACTGGTAATCAGAAGTTAACGAGCTTGCTGTCATAGTATCAGTCAGCAATGTCAAAAAGCTATTCGGTATTCAGTTTATATATTTTAACACCAACTATTGATAATGAAGCTGTAACACGTATTTTACTTCAACACAACCTACAAAGCCACTAATTAGTTTGAGATATCAGCAACACTTAGACTAGTTCATTGAAGTGTACATCTTTTCTCTTTTAATAGGATGTTCAAGTAGGCCTAATGTTAATCTTTTCGAACATTTATTAAAAGCATTTATATGTTTAGGAAAATTGAATTTCAAAACAGCTACAAGGATATTAATACATCATTTTTCTTATTTGATTTAAGTGCTTGTGGAAGAGGCTTTTTTCATTTCTGAAATCTGCACAACCAAGGATGTTGAGAGTTCTTCCAGATTTTCAAGTTTTAAAACTGATTGATTGTGCAAAAAGTAAGCAGGTTTTCTAGCATTACGCTGAGAATTTTTTAAAATTTATTAAAGGCCTAAGCAATAAGGTCATTAGAAATAAAAGCCTTCGCATTCAGACTCTTTCATTTCAACAGTTCAGGAACAAAATTTTGATACTTTTCAGTTGAGCAAATGCAGTGATCTGGGATCTGGGATCAAGGACACTATTGTGACTTTTTTCTGTAATCCAGATCATGACCAAGAAGTCATGCTAATTATATTTGTAATCCTTGAGAGATTTCTTCACAGCTGATATCATATCAATAAAGGCAGTCAACATTTTCAACTGTTCAAAGTGAAGTAGCATTTTCCTATAAGACATCAACTTACTAGAGATTACATTTAAACTTTCTGATGGGTTCATGAACATCTAGAGTGTTTTTAATACTTAATCTTTGAAAAACAGTTGTTTTTGGATTGCTTTTTTTTTTTAGTTTAAAAATCTTGAGGCTCCAAAGTTAATTTTTTTTTTTAGGGAGTGTTATTTGGCCATTGAGCTTTCTAATGACATTCAGTTCAGTGACACTTCTTATTCTAAAATAACTAATGGTTTATAATCTTTATGAAATGCTTACATGTGATATAGGAAACAAAATAATATGGCAAAAGAACATTTGTGAACATTTGAATGTTTGTGAATGTTTATTATTGCAATTGTCAAACTTACATGTGCAAACGTTTTCAGCCATATAATGAAAATTGGCGCCTTAGGAAAGAAAATCTTAATTCTTCTTTGACCTCTATGAACTTAAGTCATCTTAAAATGCAACCTAAGAGTTGCTTTTGGTAAAAAGAAATTATCATCCGTTCAACAAACAATAAAATTAGGAATTGCAAAGAACTTAAATATAGATCCTGTTCAGATAAGACAAGAAGTTATTAATAAATTATTCAAAGAAGTTCAATATAAAGCAAATGGCAAGGATATACTAAAAATCAAAGAAAAATTGTGAAGTTCCAATCACAATTAGAAAGTTAAACTACTGATATTGGGTCCAATTTCTTGGTCTAATAAATATATAGAAAAGAGTTTTGTATTCCTAATTATCTAACCTAAAAGCATTCTATGCTGACTTTAAAAACATTTATAAAGAATAGTTTTTCTAACTTTCGATCGCATAGTCCAAAGTGAAACCAAACCAGTAGGGGCATCAGGTACACATTCAGTATATGTCTGCATCTACCATCCAAATGTTAATTTCTTGATTAGTTCATTCTTACTTTGATAGTTCATTATTTCTTTGATAATATTAAAAAATGATTTAAGTAGTACTGAGGTCATTGTCTGTAATTTTTGCTGAAAATTATAAGCTTTTTATAACTGACAAAACATGAAGTTTTCATTAAAACAAAACTCAAGCAATTATGCACCCAACAGTAGTTTATTACAAAGTAAATAATGTCCTCTAATGTAATTCAATTTTTCATCTCTGTTGATTTAGTGTAGATATGCATATCATGTATATGCATATCATATGATGTAGATATGCATATCATGTATATCAAGCAATATTTCTCAGGGAATATTTACTGTTCATTTTTTCTTCTCAAGATATACTCGGAATTTTTAGCTGTTAATTAGCCTATTAAAATAGAGCATTAATTTAAAACATGCAACCGCAGACAACTAAATTTTAACAACAAATTAAGGTAAGGCATGCTATCGGAAAAATCTGCCCACCTTTTGCGGTGTGGTAAAGCTAGTTAACGGTCGTTTTTTGAAATTATTTTTGTGTGTGTGTGGTACACACCCATTGGCAGAAGAAAAGAATTACTCTGGCAAGCTCCAGAAAAACCCTTTGGTGGGAGCAATTTTGACACTTTCCTGATCTCAAAACTATAAAAACTGAAATCATCCATCACCGTCCGTGAAAGAAATTTCATTTTTAAATTTATGCTTTATAAAAAACAACAAATGACAGCATTAAAAGTTTTTGGCATTTTTACAGCCGCAGTAACCTTAGATTTTCATATTAAAAACAATTAAAAACATATAATCTGGTTAGAGAAACTAATTAGAATATAAAACTGCAAATAATTTCATTTTTACTAAATCTGAGAATGAGCAATTATTAATGATCTACATTGCTCTTTTGTTACGCTAACTTTAGGTATTCAGTATAACATTTTGCGATCATTAATTGAATATTGTTTGTAACTTCCATGCTGTAATTTAACCAAAATTAAAAAATAATTTTTAATTTTGAAACTATATAACTTTTATCAAATCCGAGAAACAGCAATTATCATTTTTAAATTTATGCTGTTACTCAAATTTTGAATTGCGCACTAAAAAATCTACATTTCAGTATTGTTATGGAATAATTTTTTAAAAGAATAATTTTTTCAGTTTCTAAACCTAAATTGAAGCAAAAGAATGCCAAATCAAGCCAAATCACACGATGACTGCAGAAAAACCGTCTGTTTTCTCTGCATGAGAAAGAGCTCAAGGTATTGTGTTATTTTTTCCTTTTTCTTTAATAATTTGATTTATTTATAAAACTTTTATTTCTTCATTTGAATATTTAACATAAAATTCTTTTGATATACATTATCTGATGAGCTTTATGTATTGTTTTCAGAGTTCTCACAAAATCTATGATGGATGATGTGTTGAGCATACTTTCATCAAGTCTTGATTTTGCTGACAACAGAGTGCCTCTTGGAATATGCGATACTTGCCGAATAACCATAGGAAAGAAGAAGAATGGAGCAGAAGTCAATTTACCACCTCTTTTTGACTTCACATCTATCAAAGTTCGACCTTCAACAAGAGGCAACAACTGTGACTGCCTAATCTGCCAGATTGGTCGAATAAAAGTTTTTCAAAAGCACCCACTTGAAGATCAAGAAAAATTGGAAACAGGCCAAACTCAAAGAAGATGCTCAGACTGCCTCTCCATTATTGGAAGAGGCATCTCACACAACTGTAACACATTTACATTTCGAGAAAATATGAGACAACTAGCCATCACGGATTCTAAAGTCTCTGAGCAAATTGCATCCACTATTGTTGCAGCCAAAAAATCCTCTCCACATGGGACAATCAGACTGTCTCATGCAGGTGGTGGTCGCCCCCTACCACTAACTAAAGGTGATTTAAGTATCTTTCAATTAGTGAAACATAAGTCAACTGAGTAAGACAGTTGCTTTTTGCTAGAGTTAAAAAAATTTAATGGCATTAATATGAATGTAATACAATCAAGACAATAATGTGATGTAATGATAACTTTCAGGTTCATTAAAAACAAAAAGACTCTTTGGTGATGGTCCTATCTTGAGCACTCAGGATCTTGTGCAAGTGCAAGTTAACACAGGCCTGTCAAACGCAAACATGAAGAAGTTTGCATCAACCATCCATCACGTGTCCAAGGGTCAGATTTTGGAGCCTAACTTTCATGAAAAATTTTGTGATGCAGGAAAACAACTCAAAGATCATTTTATCCAAACAAAAATTCAGGTCAGTAATGATAAGTTGCAGAAACGCCAACAAATTGTTGTGCATTGCAAAGATCTTGCAGATCTCCTCAATGATGTTCTGTTGAGAAGACAAATCTATTCATCACACATTGTAAAGCTTGGCCTTGATGGTGGTGGTGGTTTCTTGAAAGTAAGTTTGGGCATTCAAGAGGCTCAGCAGAGCATGGAGGCAGGGTCACCACCAAACAAGAAAACTTTGGCCACACCAACTGCCAGGGACAGTGGAGTCAAGAAGCAGCTGCTAGTTGCAATTGCTGAGGATGTGCATGAAAATTACAGTAATATTCAAAAGATCCTCAATCTTCTTGTAATCGAGAAAGTTGACCTCCTTCTCTCAACAGATTTGAAGTTAGCCAACATTGTTTGCGGCCTTCAGTCACATGCCAGCTCTCACCCTTGCACATGGTGTGATGCCTCTCACAAGAATTTAGCCCTATGTGGCACCCCTCGAACATTTGGCTCTTTGAGACGATGCTTTGAGGATTTCAATGCAAATGGTCAGGATTTGAAGAAAGCTAAGCTATTCAAAAATGTTGTCAACTTGCCACTTCTAAATGTACCAGACAGCACACTTGTCTTGGACGTCATTCCACCAATGGAACTTCACCTACTTCTGGGTGTTGTAAACCATCTTTACAACATTCTAAGGGAGTCTTGGCCAAAAGTCTCAGCTTGGCTAAATGATCTACATATCAAACCACAGCCTTTTCATGGTGGGCAGTTTGCTGGCAATGAATGAAAGAAAATGCTGAAGAATGTGGATCTTCCTCAGAGAATGGCAGAGCAAGATAGCGCATTTGACATCTTTGATACAATTGACACACTGCAAAAATTTGATTCTGTGGTTTCTGCATGCTTTGGAAACAAATTGGAACCTGACTATGTAGAAAGAATTGATAAATTTCACACTGCATACTTGTCTCTGACAAGAGGAAGAATCACTCCAAAGGTTCATGCAGTATTTTTCCACGTTAAAGAGTTCATTGAAAAACAAAGGGAACCACTAGGAAAATACAGTGAGCAGGCAGTAGAGACTATGCACCACAACTTCAAATTACACTGGAGTAGATACAAAAGGCCAATTGATCATCCTGAATATGGGAAGTGGCTACAAACCTGTTTGGTTGACTACAACAGCAAAAGCTTGTAAGAAAGAGAAAAGTATGAATACTAGAAAATAGTGCACATTTTCTAATACTTCAATGAGAAAAACTGCTTTTTCCACTCTTGGATAACTTGCTGAGTAAAAGCTGTTGTACTCAACCATAGCTTAAGGATCATTGATGAAACTATCAAAGATGCAATTTTCCGTTGTAGTTTCTTCTGATTTTGCAGATTATTTTATAGCAACTATTGAATGTCTTTTGTTTTAGAAAAAAATAGTGTTTAAAAACTTGATTTGTTATATAATCTTTTGCAATTTTTTGTTAAACAGTTACCTTTTGTGTTTTTTATGTCAATCTAGAATAAAGAATATTTATAATACTGTAAAAATGCCAATAAATATTGAATGCTGTCATTTTCAATTTTTTAAGAATAAGCAAAATTTTAAACACACTTTTCTTCTGCGGACGGCGATAGATGATTTCAGTTTTTATAGTTTTGAGATCAGGAAAATGTCAAAATTGCTCCCACCAAAGGGTTTTTCTGGAGCTTGCCAGAGTAATTCTTTTCTTCTGCCAATGGGTGTGGGTAGTGTTTGTATAATAGAACATTTTGGCAGAAAAAAATAATTAAAAATATTATTTAGTTTCCAAATGTCAACCGAGCAAACTAAACAAAGATTTTTGATTGTGGACAAACACTTAAAAAATCCAACTTTATCGAATAGAAAGTTGGCGAAATCATTAAAAATATCAAGAAGAACTGTAGATACTGTTCTTAAACGGTTTACAGAACAGAAAACTATTCAGAGAAAACAAGGAAGTGGTCGAAAAAAACGCACAGCAAATCCTAGAGCTCTCGAACGGTTGGAGACTTCATTGGAAGAACATCCTGATTGGTCTGATAGATATCGAGCGAAAAAACTGAAGGTTTCCAATTTTTTTGTACACAAATGGCAACAGAGACTTGGATATCAAAGTTTTAAAGTAGTTAAAATGCCAAATCGAAACGATAAACAAAATTCAACCGCAAAGAGTCGAGCTGGAAAGTTGTATGACTACTTGTTAACAAAACATAATGGATGCATTTTGATGGATGACGAAACTTATGTTAAAATGGATTTTAAACAATTTTCTGGGCAGTTCTACTATGCTTCTAAAATAAGAGGAAATGTCAGTGATAAATACAAGTATGTAATGACTGATAAATTTTCGGAATACGTGAAATGTTGTCTTCCCAGCAAACATGTCAGCGTTGAATCAACGTTGAAAACCGGTCGCAGTTTAGAAAAAGCGTTACAGTGACAAAAACAACGTCTTTTCAACGTTGAATCAATGTCCGTTTTTGTATACTAAATCGCGGTAAATTGAAACGTTGAATAAGCGTTGAAATTGTAACGTAATTTAGCTTCTCAAAATAAAACGTTTATTCAACGTGGAATCACTTTACGCAAAAAGCCACTTTAAAAACGTTTCAAAATTTATGCTTTATCAACATTAAAAATAAACCACTTTTTAAACGTTACATTTTCAACGTTGAAAAAGCGTATAAATTTCAACGTATACTATCTTCTAAAAAAATCGCATTTATTCAACGTTGAATAAAAGTACGCAAATAATCACAGTAAAAACGTCGCAAAGTTTAAGGTTTATCAACGTTACACATTAGCTGCTTTTTCAACGTATTTAAGCTATTTATAAAACAACGTTTATTCAACGTTACATATACCAACGTTGAAAATGTGGTAATTAAAAAACGTTGAAAAAGTGTTTTTTTGCCAACGTTAATAAAACGTTGCCTTAGCAACGTTGAGGAAGTAGCACATTGACAATTTTTGTCTCATTGATGTAGCCATTACAAAAATAATTTGCCGTAATGGAAAGGCAAGGAAAATTTAATAGAATGCATGCAGATGGTATAAAAATATTTGAAAGTTATATTTTATGACCTATTTTTAATGCGACTAATTTAAAACTTTTAGGTTTTATATCAAATTGTATATAATATACATAAATCTCAGGGTAAATTCTATTTATTCAGGTTATTTTTGTCTGTATTTTTATTTTATTTTAAGTTGACCATTTTAATAAAATGCTCAACTTTTTAAAAAAAGTTATTTCTTAGAAATAGTACCTCATTTTAATAATGTTCAGATGTACAAAGTAATATCAAAACTAATAATATATAATAAGTCAGACTAAATTTGGTAAGTTAACAGACTAAATTTTAGAGACATATTGTTTGTTTGTTTGTCTGTATAACATATACATCCTTTTTTTTAAATTTCACATAAATGTATATAAATATATCTACACAAAATGAATTTTAGCTCAGTCAGTAGCAAACTTTGGACATTTTTAAATTAGTTGTTGGAGTAATAAATCATTAAAAAACTTTTGGTCGGAGGAGGTATTTTAGTGGGCAAACATCCTGTGGTAGAAAAGTTTTTCAAACATTTTCAATACATGACAGCTATTTGTATATATACATGTAAATTATATATATGTGTGTGTGTGTGTGTGTGTGTGTGTGTGTGTGTGTGTGTGTGTGTGTGTGTGTGTGTGTGTGTGTGTGTGTGTGTGTGTGTGTGTGTGTGTAAATAAAAAAATATATATCTATTTAGATAATCTATTATAATGGCTTCACAATCTTGGGCTTTAGTTGTTTATTTTGAAAATAAGATTGAAACAGAGGCAGTTGTTCCATCTTGTTGGGTAAAAGATGGTTATTTTGGCCAACTGGTGTTCATGCAATGATAGCTGCCTATAATAAGTTTCCAATTGATGATTCCTGGAACAAGCTCAGAGTTAAAAGAATTAAAGTAACTGGAGGTCATTAAATTTTACTGTATTAATTGCTATTTTAATTGTTTATTATGAATAAAAAAAACTATTATTAATGTTTTATATTAATAGTGAAGTACAATATCAAATAAACTTTTTTCTTTCTAATTTGGGATAAGTAATATTTTGAATCTGTTTATTTTATTATTATTGCCTTTATATATATTGAATCTGCTTACACTTATTCTACATTTTAGTTTTTATATTAATTGTTTATATTTATTTTACTAAATAATTACTAATAGATAAAGAAGTATGTGAAGGAGTTAACTTCACAACTACAGAGGAATCTGAAGAAGAATGTGAGTAATTATGTTTGTGAATAATTGGTTTCTTTTTGGATTTGTCTTTTCTTTTTTTTTTATATGGTAAAGAATAAAAATAAAAAAAAGAACTGTATGTATTTAAAAAAAAAATGTATATACATGCTTAATAAATTGCTTTTTTTTTTTTAGAATTTCAGAAAAAGGTTTTGAAACAGCTTTTAGAAATTAAAAGTATGGTAAAGGATCTTCAAAATGTTTCTTCATTTGTATCCGAAGATCTGCAAATAAATGCATTGAGTTCAATAGAACAACTTATTGAGCTAGATACTATGTTAAATGACAGTGTCATTTTTTCTAAATGGATAAGTTGCCCTGCTGCTATTGCTAGTTTGAATTTTTTGAATTTTTTTTTGTGTTGTCATGGTAAATTTATTTACGGGTAATTCCATGTAAAAGTGGGACAGTCATTTTGGTCACCTCTTGGATTTTCTTTAAATTTTAACCAGTGGTACCTATTAATGAAACATGAAAAAATGCAAAGTTTGAACTCCCAAATCGAAACGGTTTTATGACATTTTGAAATTCAGCCTAAAACGTTCATTTTTTTACGAAGGCTGCCATTATGGATTTTGTAGTTGTACTTTTAATTGAATAATTTAAGATCTAGTGGAAGAATGTGGCTAAAAATTGGTACCTGACCATTTTTGAGGGTGCTGAATTCAAAAATGTAGATAAAATAGACAAGCTTAAATTTTTTGATAGTTTTTTTTTTATTTTAAAATGCCCAGTCAAATTTTTTGTTTTGTTACCATGGGTTGCGCTTTCATTAATTCCCGGAGTTGCCCAAGTCTCATGGATTCGATTTTTTTTTCAAATGAATTAGTTGATCCTAGGCTATCTTTATAAAAAAGATGGTTTTGGTTTCTTAAAGTATAGTAAAGATATGTCATTTTGAAATTTAGACAAAAAATTTCTTTTTTTGGCTGCTATTCTCTATTATAGATTTTATAGCGATACTTTTTGTGTGAATAATTTAAGTTCTAGTACAGAAATATGACTGAAAATTGGTACCTGACCATTTTTAAAGACGTTGAATACAAAGATGAAGAGAAATTAATCCAATTCCTAATATTTTAGAATAACTTTTGAATTTTAAAATGGTATAATATTACTTAACCATAAAACGGGGTAATACTTTCACAAACTGCCTGCCTCAATTGTTCAATTGTGGTGTGTAAAAACAGTTTATTAAGGTTTATTTTGATATAAAAATAAAGTTTTGTAATGTGAATTATAATGAAAAATATAGTTTTGCAACGCCTTCTGTGATATATAAATAAAGTTTTGGGACGTCAGTTATGTCGTCTAAATTTAGTTTTGAAACAACAGTTAGCAATAACAAATTTCAATAAAAAAAATCATTTTAATTTTAGTTTAAATAATTACTAAATCTTGTTTGGTAATTCAGTTTCTTAGTCATGGCAAACAGCCAATAGTGCTCCATTGGAATCAACCTAGAAAGTGAATGTCATCTCACAACATATACATTGTTGCTGGGTATTGAACATTTTGAAGATATTCCTGAATATGAAAGAGAAATATTAATGTGGAGGACTGGGCTCTCAATGATAAATGTCAAACCAACAATTTGTCTTCATTATAAACATGTTTATTTGAACCGTTATACAACTAAATTAACACGGTGCTGCAATCCATTTAATACGCATAACAAAGTTATAAAAGGTATTTACAGTAATCATAACTTTCAGTTTTCTGAAAATGTTGTGAGTTACAATAATGAAATTATTGGCAGCCAAATTCTATTTTAGCTATATTTAACCTTTTAGCTGACTTCTGAAAGTGCACTATTAAATTCCTTGCAACTTTAAACTTTTTAAGGTTTTAAAATTTTTATACATATTAAAAGAGCTCTTCCCTTTTTTTAGGTAGTCTTTGCGAAATCAACTTGGATACAGCAAAGTACCTATACAGTAAAGGCAAATTCGTAGTTCCAGGTGAAAAACTTTGTCCACAATGCAGACATAAATTAGCATCAAGTGAAGAATCAGAAGAGAACAAGTTGGAGATAAAATTAACTGAAGATAATATGGAAAAAGAAATTACAATGGAATCAACAAGATCATTACTCAACAGTACTTTATGCAAACTTGAAGTGTCTCCTCTAAAAGTTCATTTTCCCAAAACCTCTAACAAGCATTCAATTGGAAAAAGAAAGATAAAGCAAGTTGAAGAAGCAGTTATTAAGAAGCTTGCAACTGCTCTGGATGTAACCGAATCCGATCTTGTTGCACCAAAAAATGAAGTTCTAAAGGAAATTCAAACCAAAGCTGGCGATCTAGACTTCCATGTAGAATGCATGAAAGAAAAACTTAAGGTTTCTAACAGAAGGCAGCAACTTCAAATTTTGATATTAACCCCAAAATCTTGGTCTATCAGAAAAGCAGCAAAAGAGTTTTCAGTTTCAAAACACAAAATTCAAAATACAATGTTTTTAAGCGACCAAAAAGGCATCATAGCATACCCTGATGTGGTTGAACGGCATCGAACAGTAAAGATGTTATAGAACTTGTAAAGCTTTTTTATTGTGATGATGAGTATTCAAGGCAAATGCCAGGTAAATAAGACTGTAAGTGTTGGGGAAAGAAAAAACATGTCAAAAAAATTGATTTTGTGTAACTTAAGGAGCTCTATGTGGCATATATGACAAAGTACGCAGGCGATAAAATTGGTTTTTCTAAATTTTGCAGTCTTCGGCCTAAATGGTGCATCCTTGCTGGTCCAAAAGGTACACATTCTGTTTGTGTGTGTACAATACACCAAAATGTTAAATTAATGTTGAGTGCTATAGGCCTTGAAACATCTTACCATGAAATCATTGAAAAGATTGACTGCAGCAGAAAATCTAAAGTTTGCATGGTTCACCGATGCAATAGTTGTCCTGGCATACAAGCTGCCTAAAATTATTTCCAGCAGTATCTCACACAAAATGATGATCCAAAAGAGCAATAAGACAGTGATGAAAATAAACAGTCAGTGGATTTTAAACAGTGGACAACAACAGATAGAACTGAACAATTAACAATAAAACTTCCATTAAATAAATTCATAGAGCTCCTGTGTGAAAAACTTGATAATATTACTTCTCATTCATTTATAGCAAAATCACAATCTAGCTATCTAAAGCATCTCAAAGAAACAATTAGTATTGATGAGGCTATTGTACTGGCAGATTTTGCAGAGAATTACACTTTTGTAGTACAAGACGAGATACAGAGTTACCATTGGAGCAAGAGTCAATGTTCCCTTCATCCAGTTGTCATCTACTACAAGAAAGTGAACTTGGAAATATCTTCTTTTTGTGTAATTTCAGATGATTTGAACCATGATGTTGGATTTATCAATTAAGTTATGCATAAAACCATTAATCATATAAAAACTCATATTTGTCCCACAATTACAAAAATTCATTATTTTTCTGATGGCTGTGCAGGACAGTATAAGAACTGCAAACATTTTTACAATTTATGTCACCAGGCTCAAGATTTTTCTGTTCGTTGCATCTGGAATTTCTTTGCAACAAGCCATGGCAAATCTCCATGCGATGGAATAGGTGGCACTGTTAAAAGGCTTGTTGCAACAGCTAGCTTGCAGAGTCCAACCACAGGTCATATACTGTCTTCTCAAGCAATGTTTGAATACTCTCAAAAGTCAATCAGTGGGATTACGTTTGTGTACTTCACTGCTGAAGAAATGGAGCTAGTAAGAAACAAACTTACTCAGAGACTTTTAATAGCAACCACTATTCCTGGGACAAGAAGTTTCCATCAATTTACACCATCTTCTCATTCAATAATAAAGATGAAAAGGGTATCCGATGATGATGATTTTGCTCTTACATTTGACTTCCTCAAAAAACAAAAATATGAAATTATTAAAATTGACAATCTTATGATGTCACAATACCTATTTTGCAAATACGACGATTTTTACTAGCTTGGTATGGTTTCTGAAGTTGATAAAGAGAATGATGATTTTATGGTAAAGTTTATGCATCCACATTATCCAAGTTGGTCGTACTACTGGCCAAAGCGGGATGATAATTGCTGGGTGCCAAGAATGAATGTAATTTCTCTTGTTAAAACACCTTCTTCTGGGCGTCAGTACCATATCTCAAAAGAAGATGAAACTCTATTTGAACAAGTTTTATCTTTTCAGTGAAAGTTGATTAATATTTTACTTTCATTATTTAAATGATATAAACTTCAATTTTAGTAATATTTGGTTATTCCTTTTCATTTTTATTTATGAGCTTTTTTCAATAAAGCAGGTTTTTAATATTTTTCAAAAAAGTTTGCATTTTAGTTTCTTATTTTTTAACACAACATTTGAACATGTAACCTAAAGTTTTAGCATGCAACAAATATTTTGAAATAATACCTAATTATTAAAATAATAAAAAAAGAAATCATTTTTTCAATTTGCTGCATAGTAAATTATATTTTCATGTATACTTTTGAAAATATTGATCATAAATATGCAAGTTATGCCAAGCAATAGAATTTTTTATTTTCTGTCAGAGACCTAAACTTTTCAAAAACATCTTATTTCACAATGAGAGTAAGGCAACTCCAGAAATAAGCGAAATGCAAATTATGGTCACAAGAAAAAAAAAGGACTGTTGACATTTTAAAATTCAAAAGTTATTCTAAAATATTAGGAATTGGATTAATTTCTCTTCATCTTTGTATTCAACGTCTTTAAAAATGGTCAGGTACCAATTTTCAGTCATATTTCTGTACTAGAACTTAAATTATTCACACAAAAAGTATCGCTATAAAATCTATAATAGAGAATAGCGGCCAAATAAAGAAATTTTTTGTCTAAATTTCAAAATGACATATCTTTACTATACTTTAAGAAACCAAAACCATCTTTTTTATAAAGATAGCCTAGGATCAACTAATTCATTTGAAAAAAAAATCGAATCCATGAGACTTGGGCAACTCCGGGAATTAATGAAAGCGCAACCCATGGTAACAAAACAAAAAATTTGACTGGGCATTTTAAAATAAAAAAAAAACTATCAAAAAATTTAAGCTTGTCTATTTTATCTACATTTTTGAATTCAGCACCCTCAAAAATGGTCAGGTACCAATTTTTAGCCACATTCTTCCACTAGATCTTAAATTATTCAATTAAAAGTACAACTACAAAATCCATAATGGCAGCCTTCGTAAAAAAATGAACGTTTTAGGCTGAATTTCAAAATGTCATAACTTTTGAACCGTTTCGATTTGGGAGTTCAAATTTTGCATTTTTTCATGTTTCATTAATAGGTACCACTGATTAAAATTTAAAGAAAATCTGAGAAGGTGACTGAAAAATTTCAATTTTTTGTCCCACTTTTACATGGAATTACCCTTATATTATTAACTGAAAAGTTGATTAAACAATATAATTTTATTTTATTTATTATAATTTGTCATTCTATACATAATTACTTTTTGTTTTTTCAACTTTCAATGTTTTTTAATTTGTTTAAAAATGTAAGGGATTTTATAAAAGATTGCCTCTAATTATATAATTATTTAAACATTGATTAAAGATTTTTTTGAAAGCAGGTATCGCAAATAGCGAAAATTGGTGGAGTTAACTTAAAAGATAGTGTAAAATGTGTTATTGAGCGGTAGGTCAATTGTCTACACCTTTTCAAGCCAAAATGGCAATGGTTTTTAATGGATTATTTAAAAAGTGTTTGCAAAATATATTTATTATATTAAATATAATTATACGCTTTTTTAAGCATATCATTATATGCTTTCTTTCCTGTAGCATGAATGTTGTATTGTACAATATTGTAAATATTGATTCAAATAATTACTAACTTTTTAGGCTGTTAACGATTGAGCTGCGCTGTTTGTTAAACATGAAGGGGCAAACCAATTCCACGAACAAAACCAAACAAAAGTTTGTTTCTTCGAAGACAAAATTGTATCGTGTTTTAGTTGGTAATATGTTTTGTTTAAACTTTTTAAGTATGCAGATTTTTATTAATAGTATTTAAGCAAGAAGTTTGAATTTTATATTTTAAAGAGTGTCTCAAAAAGATACCCAGATGAAGCAGGGATTTATGAAGCTGTAAAATCAATTCTGAAATATTCGCCGATAAATTTTTGTAGAAAGCAGAAATCGGAAGATTAGAGTTTTTTAATGACATTTTAGGATATGTTATATGATTTTGTTTGTGTCTTGTGTAAAGCGCTTTTTCTAAAATACACGTTTATTTATTTAATCTTTCATTGTATTATAAATTGTATTATAAAAGTTTTATTTTTTGGTTTAGATTCTGTATCTCAATGATATCCTGGCCTATCGATACGATATCCTGTAAATTGTATTTTTATATATTGTATAAATATATATACAGACACTCACACACATAAATCTTTAAAAAAATCTTTATATTTTTATATATATCTATGAATTGTATATTTGAGGCTTTTTTTATATTTATCATTCTATATTACTGTTGTATTAAAAATCGATTTTGGAAATATTGCAAGTGTAGAGTTCAACAAACAATTTTGTTTTATTTACCAATTCAAGATATATATATATATATATATATATATATATATATATATATATATATATATATATATATATATATATATATATATATATATATATATATATATATATATATATATACACACACACACATATATATATATGCATATATATGTATATATATATATATACATATACATATATAAGCATTGTTTCAACGTTATATTTCAACCTTGATTCGACGTCTTTTAGTAACGTTAAGTCGACGTTTTACTATCAACGTTACAAATCCTTGCAAAATCGACTGCTTTAACAACGTTTAAGCAAAGCTTTTTTAGTAACGTTTTTTCAACGTTATGTTGCGACGTTTATGCAACGCTTTTTTAGTAACATTTTTTCAACGTTTAGTTGCGACATTTTTGTAACGTCTTTTAGTAACGTTTTTTCAACGTTACGCATCAAAGTTTAATCAACGTGTCTTTAACAACGCTACATATCTTTGCAAAATCGATTACTTTGTCAACGTTTCCGCAACATCTTTTGCGACCGGTTTTCAACATTGATTCAACGCTGACATGTTTGCTGGGTTTCTCGTATAAAACGACTAATTAAAGCTCATAGCACATATTTAGCATAAAAAACGACTAATTAAAGCACATATTTGTCTGTAAATTTTAATGTTAAAAAATATTTTTTTAACATCACAATTTACAGACAAATATGTAATTTTATACTTTCTATTTACATTTTTACTGAAATAAAAGCAGAGCAAAGCAATCTTTAACCATTAACAATTAGTAAAAGCTAGCAGTTGATAATTGTAAACAGTTGCATAATAACTCCTTACACGCGTTGACATACGAACTGAGAGCGTGCTTGTGGCCATTATATTGACATTTGTTTGACATTTGATATATCATGCCAATATTATCAATCATTATCAGAAGTTTTTATTTAAAGCATTCACTTAAAATTCCTAAACATGCAAAAGAACATAGTGATTTCGTTATAAATTTTGTATTTGCTGCTTCAAAAAAGGCATGGATTTAAGACAAATAAATAATGCTTAAACAACTTATTTAAATCTAAATAAAAAGAAAAATGACTACTCAAACCTTATCAAAACTATATTCTGGAAAGATTGTTCAGCGGATAACCTTGACCTTCCTACCATGCTTTGCTCGAAAAGTAGAAAAATGCTTGTAGGGACTGATCATTACTTCATTATGCGACCGTGTTATGAAGGTAATTGCAACTTTATTGATGTTTAATTTACTTTAGTTAAAGTTTAGTTTCGTTATTTTAGTTATTATAGTTGCTATACATATGTTTTAAATTTAGACTTGAATATCAGAGTTATTAGAGGGATAAAATGTGAATGTTTTATTTGTGAATATGGGCGCAAATCAGGAATATGTCACTTTATGAAAAGGTTTCGTCAGCGCAAAACTATTGAAAGCAAGCCTCGTTCTGGAAGACCTAGATTTACAACTGAAAAGGCTGATAGATTATTAGTAAGGTTTTGCAAGAATAATCCTCCCACGACTGCTGTCGAACTTAATTCAATTATGCATCAGTTTCATGGCACAAACAGAAGCATTGATACAACTAAACGTCGATTACGACAAAATAATCTGAATGGTCGCCATCCAGTTAAGAAACCTCTTATATCTGCAAGATATTTAAGAACCAGAACAAAATTTGCGAGAGATCATCTCAGCTGGACAGTTAATGATTGGTAAAAAGCCCTTTTCTCAGATGAATCAAAGTTTATGCTATTCAGTAGTGACGGAATTAGATGTCAGACGTCCAATAGGAGACAGATTCAAACCAAAATATCAGTTACCTACTGTTAAACATGGAGGAGGAAATGTTATGGTTTGGGGTATTTTTAGTCGGGACAACCTGGGTCCCATTCATCGCATAGAAGGTAATATGGACTAGAGAGTTTATTTAAACATAATGAAGAACATTATGGTGCTCCATGCAAAGGACAAAATGAATCGCAATTGGATCTTTCAACAAGATAATGACCCAAAGCATTGTGCCAGATCTGTTAAGGAACATTTTCAATCAAAAAAAGTCAACGTTCTTGAATGGCCTTCATAGAACCCAGACCTCAATTCCATTTAGCATCTTTGGGAGTACATTGACAGGCAATTATTTGGTAGAAAACCAACCAACAAAGACAATTTATTTGGTTTGATTAAAGAATGTTGGTATAATTTTCCTCATGATGTTCTCATTAATTTAGTTGATTCGATGCCTCGTCGCTGCAATACTGTTTTAAAGGGAAATGGGTATGCCA
>NW_028324315.1:2320000-2370000 GCF_058129835.1 Hydra viridissima
TAATTAAATTAAATACCTGCGAAATGATATTTAAGTTGCAAATTATTAACCAACATTAACCTAAATTTATCGCTACAGTACACTAATAGCTTTCTAGATACTTTCATATCTGCATTTATAATTGCACAAACTTCTTAAATTATTTAAACGAATGAACACTATAAATAATATTTATTGATACATCTTTTAGAATAAATGTACTTTTCAATTTTAAAAGCATATTTCAAAGAAATACCTTGATGGTTAAGCATAAGTTCATTTTCAATTTCCTCTACAACATCTTTTTGTTTATTAGCATTGAGAATATCTTTTAACTGTTCCCATGATGGAGTTCCAATATTTTGCTCCCATGTAGTTAATACTCCCATAGCCTTTTCATAAAGACTTTCACTATCGTGATCAATGTGGTCAATAGCGTTATTAGACAAGTCAAGCCAAGCTCCAAACCTGCGCCATCGTATTCCAATTTCATGACAGATCTTATCGCGTATCTGTGGTGTTAATTGAGTGTTCTTCTTTTCTATAATGTTTGAGATATAAATTGATTTTAAAATAAAGATAAGGGAAAATAAAATTGTAGTTTTATATCATTATGTGCTTATAGTCATTATTTTTAACAAAAGTTTGTATAAACAAACTGAAAACAATTATAACCATTTTTAGAGAATCGCCTAGAACATGGAGTCAACTACAGCAACAGTGATGAAAGCAACATCAAGATAAGCTGCTCTTAGTTAAGAAGTTTCTTTAAGCTCCTGGTCTAAAAGTCTCTTAGGAAGTACAAGGGGAAAGTAAGTTAACACTTCGACTGGTAATGAGAAGGTAAATAGGGATGCTGTGATTGTATTACGCAACAAAATCTTAGTTCGACGCTGCTCAAAAGTTTAGCACGCAGAGGAAATAAATTTACTTTTTTTTCTTTGGAATTTATAAAATAAAAAAATTCAAATTTTTAGTTATTTCAATTACAAAATTTACTATTTTAAACATTTAGAATATGTAAAGAGTAAAAAAGGAAAAGCAGTTTAAAAAAAAAAATTAAATCTTTTGAAAGAAAATAATCGTATAAGATAAGAAAAAAAAAGCTGCTTATTATTTAACATGCATGGATTTTAAGGGGATTTTAGACTGAACTTTAACAAGGAATATGACCACCTCTATTTATTCTGCAAAATGTGCATCTTTTTCTTTCAGAATCAAAAAGTTTTGACAATATTAAACACTTAAGTCGTAAAACGATTCTTAATTTTTCCCTTTGATCTTCAGTTGAAGTTACTAGTTCTTTGGTAAGTTTTCAGTCCAGCACTGTCAAAACAAACTTGTTAGGATTCAAGATTATCAAGCTGGCTTGTGAAGTATCTTGTTATTGCTTTGTTCAAATCATTTCGCTACAAATTTTGCAATATGGCATGGAGCGTTGTCTTCTTTAAACATCCACTTGGGATCGTAACAAAAAAAAATGTCCTTGATAGATGTTAAATAGTTTTCAAGAGTGTATTGCATTCCATGTCATTCCATTATTACGTTGAATAATTTATGCAGATTTGGGTTATCATATTTGATGGAGCCTTATCAATACCAACTGAACCACCTCCACCTTGCAGCCATGGTACAATAAAGCAACTTTATACTTTTGATTGTAGTTGTACGATTTAGGACGGTATAGTTTGATTCATCACTAAAATCAATACTTCTTAATTTATAATCGCTCATATTTAAATTTGCTTTACAAAATTTACTTCGTTTTAAATGGTTTGTTGGTTTAAATAATGGACTTCTGGTAGCAACATGGCGCCACAGCTTACGGCCTAATAGTCTTCTATTAACTGTTTGTATTGAAAATTGATTTTTAAGTGTCAGTATTACTTCTTCTGCGATCTTTTTCGCTGAGTATTTAAAAGTTTCTCTGGCGATTCTCTAAACATATTTAGATAATGTCACTTTTTCCACAATAAAACATAAAAACTTTCCTTATAAGCTTTAAGGGGAGTCAGGGAGCTAAACAAACAGCTTTTTTTTTTACTTTAAAATTCTAAATTTAATTATACAAAAAAACATTACATAAAACATTTGTGATGCATGAGGTTTTTGTTAGGCATGCTGGATTTGGCAATGAAGATTTCTGTTTTTACTTGTATCAGGATAATAATTGTTTTCGGAAAACCCGAAGCTAAAAAGGAATGTTTTGAATTTCTGAATACTTTTTCGTCGCTTTCGTCTCTATCATTTTTACTTTGTTCAAGCTAGGAGTTGGAAAAAAATGTGTGATACAGCTTGATGTTTGTGTTGCAAATAGATGTATGTCGTTGAATGTTTTAACTTGCATATTATTTACGCATTTAATTATTTGTAATCTATCAACGTATTGACGTATGTATGCTAATGTAGTTTTAAATTCCATATGTATGCATAAATATGTGTATTGTGTGTATACATTTATTCAGGTTCAGTACCCATCTTCCAAAATATTTCATAGTTATTTTGATTGCTTTTCTTTTTTTCTTTTTATATATTCTATATATTCAAAATATTGAATTTTGTAATTGAAGTAACTTAAAATCTTTTTCTTTTTCACTATTTTGAAGAACTTAAGAAAAAAAAAGGATAATTTAATTCCGCTGCCAGCAAAACATTTGAGCAGCATTGCATCATTCAAATTTCAGTATATGTATTTTGACTCCAACAAAATGACAATAAAGCTGGAACATGCGTTTTGCACAACTACAGAAGCTGCTTATTGGTTTCAGATATGGATGTCGCTAAGACAAACTTAATATAACGGATATTCAGGTAGGCCTAATGTAAATGGTTTTTTTTATCAGTTTTTAAAAGAATTTTACTGTTTACGCAAATTACGTTTTGAAAAAATGCGACAAATATGTTAATACACCATTTGTGGTAATTGATGGCAGAGCTTGTGGGATTGATATTATATGACTTTGAAAACTACATTGATAAAATCAAATAATATCAATCCCTAAAACACTCATTATAGGTCATACATATCTTTAGATTCTTCATCAGACAAAAAAATATTGAAATTGATTACAAATGACGCCTGAAGTCGGCATTGAAATTTGGGCAATGAATTACACGAGGAATGTTTGACATTCTTCATAAAACATTTTTCATTTGAAAAAAAAAATTAAAAAAAGAAATAGTGAACAGAAAGTTATGGCACTAAATATTTTCATATTGCACATTTTATCTTTTAAATTGCATATAGATTCATAACCATTTTATGCGGATAAGAAACTCATTAAAGATAGTTTTAAGGTTCCAAATTGTAAAGAATGATGCAACGAGGAAATTTTTTCAAATTGTCTAACCTTTTGTATGTAAACAACGAAAAATCACTAAATTTTTCTCTGTACAAAGATCAACTAACATTTTTTTACAAATTTTATATATTTTTTAAAATATATTCTTTTCCAGTAAATTTTCGCTATTTTTTTAAAAATTAATATTTCGATGAGAAAAGTCAAAGAAACTTTAATACCTATTCTATTATTTAGTGATTTTTCGTTGTTTACATACAAAAGGTTAGACAATTTGAAAAAAATTAATACTTTTTTGCAATTCATTTAATACCGTTAAACTCGGGGTGTAAAACTCTAAATGAAGAAGGTCCACTTTTGAGAAACGACTTATTTGATTCTTTAAGATATTTATTCTTTGACGACCAAAACTTAAACTGTAAATAACAATAAAATGACAAAAGTATGAGTTTCTTTTTGTTTATTTTTTAATGCTTTTAAACTTAAATTATTAAATCAAATAATTAAATCTCCAGATTTTATCAATTTTATCAACATCATCATATATTTAATGTAAAGAATGTTCAAGTAGGCCTAATGTTAATATTTTTTATCAATTTTGAAAAGCAGGTCACTGTTTACGCAAATTACGTTTTGAAAACAGCTACAAAAACGTTAACATTTGCGGTAATTAATTGAAGAGCTTGTGGGATTGATACTATTTGATTTTGAAATCTGCATAACTAAGAATGTTGAGATAACTTCCGGTTTTTCTATCAAAACCCTAACATTCAAAACATGATCTCACCGAAAATAGAAAAAAAAACTATGTTTTAAAATTATTAGGCTTTATAAAAAAGTAAGCAGGTTTTCAGTTTTGTGTAATCAACTTTATGAAATGTTTTTAAGACCTAAGCAATTATGTCATAATAGATTTTTAAATATCTACAGTTTTTGAAATACTCATGATAAGCCATACTTATCTTTTGTTTCTTTATCAGACAAAAAAATATTGAGATTGATTACAAATGACGTCTGCAGTGACGCTATGATGTGACGTGGAGACTAATGTTGAATTCATTTAATACTCATGTTTCACATAAAGCAATTTTATACTTTTAACTTATATTGACTAAAAGATAGTAAGAATGAATATTGGAAATGATTGCGAAGTTACTTTCACCATTCTTTATAAACTTCAATACTTACTGAAAAATAATCATACATATAAACTCAAATTTTTTCTTTTTGTTGTTTAAAAGTGATGTATTAACCTATAAATTGTTATGATATTACACAGAAGTAGGAGAGTATGGAAGAAGGCCCAGCAAACATGTCAGCGTTGAATCAACGTTGAAAACCGGTCGCAGCGTAGAAAAAGCGTTACAGTGACAAAAACAACGTCTTTTCAACGTTGAATCAATGTCCGTTTTTGTATACTAAATCGCGGTAAATTGAAACGTTGAATAAGCGTTGAAATTGTAACGTAATTTAGCTTCTCAAAATAAAACGTTTATTCAACGTGGAATCACTTTACGCAAAAAGCCACTTTAAAAACGTTTCAAAATTTATGCTTTATCAACATTAAAAATAAACCACTTTTTAAACGTTACATTTTCAACGTTGAAAAAGCGTATAAATTTCAACGTATACTATCTTCTAAAAAAATCGCATTTATTCAACGTTGAATAAAAGTACGCAAATAATCACAGTAAAAACGTCGCAAAGTTTAAGGTTTATCAACGTTACACATTAGCTGCTTTTTCAACGTATTTAAGCTATTTATAAAACAACGTTTATTCAACGTTACATATACCAACGTTGAAAATGTGGTAATTAAAAAACGTTGAAAAAGTGTTTTTTTGCCAACGTTAATAAAACGTTGCTTTTGCAACGTTGAGGAAGTAGCACATTGACAATTTTTGTCTCATTGATGTAGCCATTACAAAAATAATTTGCCGTAATGGAAAGGCAAGGAAAACTTAACAGGATGCATGCAGATGGTATAAAGAATATTTTAAAGATTTATTTTATAATCTATTTTTATTGCGACTAATTTAAAACTTTTAGATTTTATATCAAATTGTATATAATATACATAAATCTCAGGGTAAATTCGATTTATTCAGGTTATTTTTGTCTACATTTTTTATTTTATTTTAAGTTGACCATTTTAATAAAATGCTCAACTTTTTAAAAAAAGTTATTTCTTAGTTAGAAATAGTACCTCATTTTAATAATGTTCAGATGTACAAAGTAATATCAAAACTAATAATATATAATAAGTCAGACTAAATTTAGTATGTTAATAAACTAAATTTTAGAGACATATTAAGTGTTTGTTTGTCTGTATAATATATACATGCTTTTTTTAAAATTTCACATAAATGTATACAAATATAATTTTCAGCTCAGTCAGTAGCAAACTTTGGACATTTTAAAATTAGTTGTTGGAGTAATAAATCATTAAAAAACTTTTGGCTAGAGGAGGAATTTAAGTGGGCAAACATCCTGTGGTAGAAAAGTTTTTCAAACATTTTCAATACATGACAGCTATTTTTATATATACACGTAAATTATATATATAGATTACATATATATATATATATATATATATATATATATATATATATATATATATATATATATATATATATATATACATATATATATATATATATATATATATATATATATATATATATATATATATATATATATATACACACAATGGCTGATGATTGTCGAAAGGCATGAAACTCAGAGTTCCATAAAAAGGTGTTTTTATTCATTTTAATAAATAAATATATATATATATATATATATATATATATATATATATATATTGAATTGGCAAATAAAACAAAATTGTATGTTATATATAAATTGTATATATATATATGAGCGTTGATTCAACGTTATATTTCAACGTTTATTCGACGTCTTTGGGTAACGTTAAATCGACGTTTTACTATCAACGTTTTAAATCCTTGCAAAATCGACTGCTTTAACAACGTTTAAGCAACGCTTTTTTAGTAACGTTTTTTCAACGTTATGTTGCGACGTTTATGCAACGCTATTTTAGTAACATTTTTTCAACGTTTAGTTGCGACCTTTTTGTAACGTCTTTTAGTAACGTTTTTTCATCGTTACGCAACAACGTTTAATCAATGTGTCTTTAACAACGTTACATATCTTTGCAAAATCGATTACTTTGTCAACGTTTCCGCAACATCTTTTGCGACCGGTTTTCAACGTTGATTCAACGCTGACATGTTTGCTGGGGGGTGTGGAAAGCAGAAAGAGATCGTTTTTGGATTGGCAATAGCTGATGTAAACAAAACTGATACAGCTGCTTTGACAAGTGTAACTGTTTTAGGGCTCTGTGCCAGTTGTACTTTTAGAAATCATAAAGAGAGCAATCAACATAACCGCAAACTTTGTAAGAAAATTATTTGAACTTTAAATAATATGATAAAAACTAGCCGCAGGACAACTTCCATTGATTTAATACCACAACCATTTAACAGTAGAACAGAAATCTAAGCAACTTCAAAGTCCAAAATTTTATAATAAACTAATATAAATCTTCTCATTGTATGATGAATATTTTTAAGATGCTTACTAAAAATAATTAATTTAAATCACAAAGAAATATGAAGTCTTAAAAAACAAGTAGTACGAGAGCTTCTTTTACCTCGAGTGAAGGATAGAGATTACCTCGAGTGAAGGATAGGAATTAAAAAACATATTTAATCATTTTTTATTATATAAGTTTGCATTTCTTTTGGTTTTTCACAACGGACAAGTTTTAAACAAGATGACGTTTTTGCAAAAGCAAGTTTTTATTTAATCAGCGTAACAAATTGTCATATTCACTTGCATGGCGTTTACAACCTTTACAGAAATAAATAAAATACAAATAATCTTTTAGAAAGAAAAAGAATAGATAAAATCCGAAGAAAAATTAAAATATTTATTGAAAATGATAGGTAGAGTTAATAAAAATTATACTTGTTTTAATTTTATGTACTTTAATAATTTCTTATTGAGAGTGACACTTTCATTGATACTGGATGGCGCATAAGTCGTTTTACCATTTTAAAGTGCAATTTTTTTATAAATATTGTTTTTATTTTTGGATTTTAAAGAAATCTTTTCGGAAATATTTCCCAAAGTTTATCTATAACCGAGGAAAGAGTGAATATAATTTAAAGTTATTTTGAAAACAAGGATTCAATAATTTTACAACAAAATTACCAAACGCGCTATGTCAACACAAGACATTCTCCTACCAAGTCTAAATATATTGACTCAGTGAAACGTTTTAAAGAAAAAGATTCATTTACTGATAGGTCTTAAGCTAGACAAGGTCTCTCAGGAAGCATAATGAATACAAAAAATAAAAGATGCAACGTAGGATTAAGGACAAACAAACCACATTGACTTAAAGTTGTTCTCAAGATCACAAAATCTTATGGAGGTTGATAAAGACGCTTGAAAACACAATGTCCTCTAAGTGCAACCTAAAGAACTATTTGCCTTACGACAGCAGCAAATTTACCCTATGATGATCTGGTGATCATCATAGGGTAAATTCGTTGCTTCGAGCAGTAACTTAGTATAATATTATACTTCGAGCAGTAACTAAGTATAGTATTATACTTAGTTACTGCTCGAAGTGAAGATATTAATTATCATTTAAGCAAAAAGATGGATAAAACAAATAATATAATGTTCAAAACTGTTGCTTTAAATACATTGTTGATCATGATGACGGTAAATGTTGAATATTGTGACTTTGATAATGATGATAATGATGATGACAATGATGATGATGATGATGATGATAATGATGATGATGATGATGATGATGATAATCAGCATCAACATCATCATCATCATCATTATTAAACTTTCAGAATAAAGGAAAAGCACTTTTTGAACATGTTTGAATAATGATTTGTTCACACCTACCCGGAGAGCCTCAAAACATAAAATTCATGCACAAAAAATAATATCAATTGGGTTTGGTAGCCCATACATCCATATTTCGAAAAGTTAAAAAATTGAAATCATCTGCCTACGTCCAAGGAAAATAATGACTTTAATTTTTTGGATTTTTTTGTTCCCTGCTTTATTGCCCGGAGAGAGTCAAACCACAAAAGACACACTCAAAAACAAGAATTTAATAATAAAACTGATATAACTATTATTGATATGCATAGTCTATACATAGACGCCATTAAAGTAAAAATATAAGCCATAAGTCAATGTGTAGGAAATCATTGTTACTTTGAACTTGTCAGTCATTTTGACCTTACTTTTAATGAAAAAGATTTCTTTAATCACTGTTACTTATTTGAATTAGAATCATTTCTAAACTTAAATTACTGTCGCAAATTAAAAAAACTTCAATATTTTTCAGGACTTTTTGGCAATTATTGCCAGCAAATTGTCCGCAATGATATGGTTAAGTTGTGATGTTGAGTCTTTTATTGCCACTCATCTGCTTCTGGCCATGCTTCTTTTATTGCTTTTTTTTAGTGGTTTACTATCCCAATAAGCAGATGAAGTTCCATCGGGGGAATTAGTTCGAAAATAAATTTGCTTGGATCAGCTTTTAGAAGCGGTTTATGGACAACATTGTTGAAAAACTTTGCCCTCCTAATGTCAACTCCTTTTGAAAGAAAGTCTGTGTAACAATTTTGAAGATCAGACAGCGCCCTGAGCACACCTTTTTCAGCTAAGTTCTTTGCTTCACTATTACAGTGTAGGCATGGATGTGAGCTAGAGTGACATTGCAAACCACAAAAAATGCTAGCAACTTTCAAGTCGCAAGAGATCACAAAATCAACATTTCCAGGTTGAACAAGCCTAATAAAATTTTTGATGCTGCTGTAATTCTCATGCAGATCCTCTGCAACTGCAACTTGAAATTGCTTTTTAACTCCACTGTCGAGAGGTGACAATTTTTTTTGAAGGTAGACAGCTTGAATCATCTTCATAATTCATTCTTTGAAGACTTACTGTAAGCTTTAGGAAGCCTCCAACTCCATCAATCCCAACTTTTATGAGATGACTTGCTTGAAGTTGTCACTGAAGTGAAATTTCTTCTAGAAAGTCAGAGGACCTTTGCAGTGAACAACTGTGTACTCTTTGTGTGGCATTTTTTCGCCTGATGATGCAATTGTATTTTTTGTAAAAAAATTTGCAAGTTGCAACCCTGCTTCATGAAAATTTGCTCCATTGTTTGGCTCAAAAAGAAGGCGATTTGGAAACCAAAATTAGTGTTGTTGCAAGTTTTTTGATATTAGACATGCCTGTAGCTTGCTTAATTTGCACCAGGTCTTGGGCACTTAACTTACACTTTTCTGCAATTGTTTATTTTGAACATGATGCTCTTAAAGACAAATTTTAAAAAACCTTGTTATGAAATGTAATCTTAGAACAGACAAAATGGGATCTTTTCAAAAACTTTTTTGTTTTCTGTTGAAATTTCTCTAAGGTTTAAATTCAAAAAAGTAGAGTTACATTTATGAGATAAGACTTTCCCTAGTGGCAACTAACAATCTTAACATCTTTTCAGGGGATTTATGGGATTTGAAGTTGTAGAATTATTTTAACATCTTTTCAAGGGATTTGTGGGATTTGAAGTTGTAGAATTATCCAAAGGATGCTGTTTACAGCATCTGATTTGGCAAGAAAGTTACTTTTTTAAACCAACTTTTATCAATATAAACTGAACATCGTAAAAAAGATGATTGACAATGGTGAGCAGAAAGTAAAGTTCTCCTTTTTGCAGTGGAGTTTTGGTTAGGGTGGGTAGAAACTCATAAAAAAAAAAATTTGACTTTTTAAAAAATCAAACATATTAACAGCACCTTATATGATGATATTTGCTTTGCCAACCATTTTTCTCATGGATTTCATAAAATTTCTTTTTGTTTATGACATGAAAACTTTAATCAAACCAGGAGTTCAAGCAATTTGTGAGTGTTCTTCAAGTTGCTTCTGAAACGTGAATTTGTTGGCTGACTCCTTTTTCAGTCTGCAAACAGACGCCAAGCTGCAGCTTAAAAAATTTCCAACCATTGTAAGCTTCGTTTTTTCAATACTTATTATACGACGTAGAAAATGATATTTTAAACCACCTTTCCGAGAAAAGCAAATTCAATGGTGAGAAATGCGAGAAATCAACCATGACTATAAATGGTGCAGAAATGAAGTTTGCAATATTTAGCTGTTTTTATAATTCACTAACTGTTCAATAAGTTATACGATTCAAAAAACTCTTATTGTTTTTATAGAATTCAATTCTGTTCTTTACTTCTAGCATGTAAAGTAGAGTTTAACACTATCCAAACACTTATCAATGCTTGTGACAGAGATGGTTTATGGCAGTGAATTCTGAAATTATTGATATACACTTATTGATATAATTATTGATATATTTGTATAATGTGAACTATTATTTAGAAAACAAACTTCAATATTTATCACAGTGTTTTCTACAGATAATTTTGTAAAAGAAATTCTTGCAAACATAAAAGTTAAATCTTATTTTAACAATGTTTGTATATAAACTGAGACCTCTGTTACAATTAAAATCAAAACAAATGTGCTTCAGCAGATTATCAGTTTGTTTGTAGGAGTTCAAACATTTTCATTTGCAAAAGATAAACGTGAAAAACACAAAGTTGCAAGGTAAAATTTAAATAAAAAAAAAAAAATGCAAATTGAAATAACGAAACTTAGCTGCAATAATAAACTTGGTAAATTAAAATGCTTTAAAACTGCTATTTATCTTAAAAAAGAAGTATTTTTCTTTTGTTATAAAAAATTAATTATAGTACTTTTTTTAGAGCATTAAGTTTTAGAAAAATGTTTAAATTAGGACAACTCAAAGATAAAGAATACAAAAGTTACATCAAACAACAAGGGTAATTTTGTAATAGTAAATAATCTTTTATACTACCATTCTATATTTTTTTTACTTCATTAGTTTAGTGCAAAAATACTTTTCTTATTAACTTTTTTTTTCTCTCTGGATTGATTTTAGCTTAGATTTTCAGGCGTAAATCAGCAGATTATGTGTATATAGCACGACGTTAAACTGATTAAAAAATAGGGCATGCAAAGCTCTTTAGTCGTGATAAAGACAATTTTCTTAGAAGAGCGGAAAGTCTGTGATAAAACTCCGAATTTAGTTTTGGGTAATCTCAGGAGGAGCTAGTAAGCCTTTGATGGTAAAACCCCTGGCGGTAGAATCATAATAATAAAACCCAGTTCTGATCATCAAAACAAGTTGATATCAAGGGCATACGATTATAATAAATTGCTCCAACCTCTATAATGTCATATTTACTTTGTTAAATATAACATTAAGCTTCAATAATGTCATATTTAAATAAGAAAATGACGTTATGGAAAATTGTCTACACTCATACAGCGCATATATATTTATTTACAGACATATATACATACATACATACATACATACATACATACATACATACATACATACATACATACATACATACATACATACATACATACATACATACATACATACATGCATATTTATATATATATATATATATATATATATATATATATATATATATATATATATATATATATATATATATATATATATATATATATATATAATAAAATGCAATCATATTCACTATTACAAGAAGTGCATAACAATAACATTGCAAAACAGCAGTAACTGATGATAGAATTCAGCAAAATATATGTAAATATTTATGTTGAAGAAATTTTTAGAAAAGCAAACTATTTATCTAAAGAGGATTTTAAATCTTAAATAACCTTTCTTAACATATTGGAGGAATTATTTAAATGATCTAAACATTAAATCCAAAAACTATTTTTCAGTTCAGAAGTTCACAGGGAGATTAATGTTAACGTTATCTTTTTGTGCGCCATCACTGGGTCGTTGAAAAAAACTTCAATATAAAGTGATTAAACAATGGAAATGTCTTTTGTTTCCAAACTAAAAATTCTTGTGACAAGGTTATAATTGATAAAATATTATTTCTTAGAATCGAACGCATATAGGATAAAATGACACGATCAAATTTCATTAAAGATTCAATAAACCAAAAATAGTTATTGATATTTATAGACGTTTAATTTAGCATCGAATACTTTTAGAGTTGAATTATTTAGAATCGAATTTGATATTTGTATGTGTGTCACATACCGTTACCGAATAAAAATGGAACAGAATGAGGAAATCCACTTTTTATCAATCGAAACTACTAATTTTCGAATATTAACCTTCCTTGTTTGAAAAGAGTAATTTTTTTTAAAACTGAATCTTAAAAAAAATAAAATTTTAAAAAAATTAGAATGGAATATGTTCCTTTCTAATATTTTTCAAATTTTAGAATTTTAATTTTGGAATATATTCCATTCTAATTTTTTTTGAATTTTATTTTTTAAAGTTGATCGTGAATATACTTAAGATACACAAAACCTTTGTTTTCTATATTTTTGATGTAGCCAAAGTCCCCTGCAACATAAACTAATGTTTATGTTGCAGGGGACTTTAACGTTTTAACGTTTGTCACCTTCTATATATAGAAAAGTTGAAGGTGACAAACGTGAAACATTTGATTATGTTGCAGTGGACTTTGGCTGCATCAAAAATAAAAAAAACAAAGGTTTTGTGTATCTTAAGTATATTCACGATCAGCTTTAAGACGGAAGTGCAAAAATAATGTTGTCAAATAACTTACTTATTATATTTCTCGGTCCCAAATTTTTGATCACCTTTTAGCAATTGAGAAAATGCGAGACACGGCATCAGCTGCACTGCTACCTTTGCGTCAAATCTACAATAATTTCATGCAGTCCTTTTCTGTTGGTGTCAAGTCTGCACTTACTTTAAGAAAGTCTGAACAAATTCTGCAAAGTGCATGAAGAAATTGCTATAGCACAAACCTTAACTCTCCTTATTAGGCAGCTCTTAACATGCTGCAACCCAATCCTTTATCTAACATGTACAAAAGTCTCATCGAACTTGAGGAGCAGCTAGCTTTATTATTTTGCTCTTCAACACTGCTGACATATTTGTCAGGTATATCTTTTTTATGCAATATTCATTTCATTATCAAAATAGAAAATAAAATAATACACAGGGATTACCTATATATCAAAAGAACACAACTATCCATTACATATCTACTCTATAATTGTGTTTATGGTGTTTACATAATCTTCTAATTGATAAATGTTCATCAAAAAATGTCGATTGCTAACTTTTTTGTACATGCTACCAAGCTACTTATTACAGTGTCACGATACGGACACTGCAAGAGGTAGTGCTGTTATTGTTAACTAAATATTCAGCTGTGAGACTAGAGAGGCAAAATAAATCTTTTAATCTTTTCATCATGCCGAAATTTACATTTTTTTTCTTTTTCTGTCGCCGAAAAAATGGTTACAATGCGATATTTTACCACAAGGATCTTCTCTTAAAAACTTCAAGCTATTTGTAGTCTCTTGGGTAGTAAATCTTTTATTTCTTAAACTAGTTAAAGTTTTTCTTCTGTCTTCAGTAACAGAGGTAACTCGAGTATTGTGAATTAAATTTTCAAAAGTACGTATTGCTAATAAAACTTACGTAAACCCTGACCTCATTCAACAGTAAAAGTAACTACTGCCCGAATTCACCTCGTCCTGTGGGATGAATTGTACAATGTTTAAAGAAAAAAAAACAAACAATGATTAATCAAAACAAAAAGTAACAGGTATAGCTAATTTACACTTCTTGTATATACCAAAGTCCTATTTGTTAATTGTCTTACAATGGCATTACATGCCGTAATTATGTGGTTTATTAATTTTTTGCTTGCCAAAAAACTTACTTATATACATTTGCTTAATTATTCTTTTTAAATTAATAAAAATAATATCTTTCATTATTTTACTTTTCAAATTGTTTACAAGTGCGAAGTACTATATCTTATGTTATCATTTTTTATTCACCAAGTATAGATATCTATACGCAATCATTGTTTTCTAATACTGCTATATAGATTTAAGGGTTACCATAGACACTAGTCTCACTTATCTATGTTCTCCATTGCAAGTTATAAAATTGATAAAAATAACTTTTTCATATAAATTCTCAAATTTAGAGTCAGATTTTTCATTATGATCTTTGTTATCTGCCTTTAACTGCACAAGTTATGTTCTGTCAGAATATTTTAGAAGGCTAAGAATCAAGTTAAAATTTCATGAACAGTTAAATTTAATTCCAGTATTATATATTTCTATTTAATTAATTATTCAATTTAATAAGTAAGCCGTTACTACAAGTAGAAAATTTATTGGAATAAGCTTATGCCAATGTTTTCTGTATCAAGTCACTGTGCTCTCCTGAGACCGCCAGGGTAAATTTTGGTTTACTCTAATTTTTTTTGTTTAATTATTAATATTGGGTTTAGGTAAGTATTTTAAAATAATTTTTAAAATCTAAACTAACTTTTAAACATATTTTTTTTGCAAAAATAGTTTTTACCTAAAATAACATATGGAGGGGGAGGGGGTTTTATGAGGAGGGTAGGGATTTTTTTCAAAATTTATAGGGGTATTACACTTCTAAAACAATTTTTGTTACAAAAAATACAACTTTAAAATGAAAAAATGAGATCATTTATGATAAAATTAAGATAAATTCTAGATTAACAATATAACATCAAGGCAATAAATGTAGCAGTTTAACATGAAATATTGAAATTCCTTATAAAATAATTCAATCATTTCAAAGTTCACAATAATTAAAAATTTTAAAAAATGAGAGAAAAGGACTACTTGAAACTGTTTATACCAAACTCAATCACACTTTTCTTAAGCTGTTTTGCATAATCATTGTGTTCCAAACGACGCTTGTATCGCTTCCATACTTGATAGTGATAGTGGTGAGCACTTTCTCCTGCCTGCTCGGCATATACACCAAGCCCAAACTGACTATGCTGAAGAAAAGGAACAAGATGACATACTAAAATATGAACTTTCCAGCTAATATTTAATTGGTAGTTAAACTTTTCCAGAAGATGAAGCTGCAGTTTTTCGAAAGCTTTTTTAAAATCTAAAACTGATTCAGCAACAGATTCTCCAATAAACATGCTAAAACCTTTTGTTTTAATAATTGAAAACTTTCTAAGACAGTTAACTACAGGTTGGAGAAATATCATATTTGGTAATATAGAGGCTGCACTTAAAAGGTCAACTTCTAAATTATCTAATTTATCTAAAAGTCTCTGTGAATTATTACCATCCAAACCAGTTCCGTGGTAACCTCTAAAGATTATATAATTCGACTTAAGCCACGAATCAAAATCAGGCCACAATGTAATTAATATTTTTACAAACATAGAAGTAATACCAATAAGAATGTGTAACTCTGGTGGAGGAATGAGATGTTCTACTAAAGTTTCTAGAGGTTCATCAAGATACACAACTCTAGGAGAAATACAGTTTTTAAATTCCATCATGTGATTCTTTTTACATCCATCTTCAATGAACTTGTTGTAGTTGGTATCAATTGAACCTAAGGTTCTTTTTTTTCCGCTCTCAAGAGCACTTTCCCCTTCACACCAGAGACATGCATACTTGCCGCTGTGACTGCTTAAACCAAATAAAGAGTTACCACATTTTAGATCAAATGCTATTGAATATTTTACATCACTCAGAGCTAGTGGTTTCAATAGTTTGCTAAGATTACCATTATGCTCTGAAACATCTTCAACTAAAGCCAAAACCAATGATCTTTTTACACCACAATCATCAAGACTTTTTGAAGTTGTATGTTTACATAGTGGGTCAAAAACATTTATAACGCATTTAAGAAAACCCTGTCCACCATCAATGGAAACCCTAGCAATAGTGTTATAAGGATTCAAACTTCTTTCATTAATAATATGAAGAATTAAATCAGAAGTATCTTTTACAAATACCAAACTCCGACTTATCTCTTCATCCCCTGAAATGAATGATTCAGTTTTGACATCATAAAAATCTGAAAATACATTATGCAGCTCCTCTATCTGAGTTGATATATTAGGTTCTAACATTTTCTTCCCTAAATTTTGTCGCATATGTTTACAAAGTAGGTTAGTCTTTCTTTTACTCAGGTTTAGAGTATTAGAGATTTCCATTATAGTTTCTAGAGATAACTTTTTAACGGATGCTCTGCTGCATTTATTATCAGGTGTGCCAACAACAATAAGAAGATTGTTTCCAAAGGTTTTTAAAGGAAACTTGTCTCCAGATTTAATATGGTCTCTTTTCATTTTTATTTTGAGAATCCCAGAAGCAACTTGTTCACTGGATACACTTCCAAGACCTTCAGCCAACATAATTAAGTTTTTTACAGCTTCACTTTTACAGCAAAAATGAGAAATTCCTTTGCCTAAATAGAAATTTAAAGTAGAAAAAACTCTGATATTATTATATTTGTAAAACATATAAAAATAATACACTAATATTTAATAAGTCTATCATAGACTATCATTGACTAGCATAGACTCTGCCAAATTTAAATTTTTTTTTTTTTACTAATTGAAGAAATAGTTTATTAACTAAAATATATAAGTTATACAATATTTTTAATTTGTTTAAGGAAATCATACCTATTGTAGAAAAGCAAGAAGGACATATCTTTATAACAATTTTATCAACGATATCTTGATTATTTGTTGTGATCTGTTCAGATATTTCACTAACATCAGATGATCTTCTAAGCTTTTGTCTGTTTATTTGAGATATTTTCTCAATCCAATCATTTAATTTTGATGTTTCACCCCTGTTCAATGCATATAAATTTGTTTTGCAAGAATTACAAATGTTTTTTGGACAACACTCTTTTTCTACATCATATTCTCTCCAAATCAAATTTTGAATGTGAAGTTGTAATGCGGGAGTTACTTTAATAAGTTTATGTGATCCTTTTCCAAAGGAAATAAAGCAACATGCACAAATTAGACATTTTTCGTCTGCCATTTTGACAAAAAAATATAAGTTTTATATGATCGCTTTTAACTGTAATAATAATTATTTTCATCGGTATTGCAACATTTTGTACCAAATAGAATAGATGACGCAATCATAAAATGACGCAATTTATTTTAGGCATTTTAATTAATTAAATCTAAAATTTCTATGTTTAAAAGTTAGTTTAGATTTTAAAAATTATTTCAAAATACTTTGTTTAACCCATTAATAGTAAATAAACAAAAAAATTTAGAGTAAACCAAAATTTACCCTGGCGGTCTCAGGAGTGCACAGTGAAGTCAAATATCATTAGAACATTAGGAATATCTCTTTTCAAAAACTTGTTTCATTTTAGCCGTTAAAAAAAGAAAACCAGTTCTTAAAACTAATACATCTCACTAACTCGAAGCAGATCCTTGGTTTTTGATTGTTTAATGCTGTCTCAATGATTTCATTATGTTTAATATTAGAACTTCAACAACCATCCAATGTATAAAAAAACTTTTGATACATTCTTGGGTACTTTGATATATCAAAGTACCCAAAATCTTGAAATAAAATTCGAACTCCGTAACAGCATAGCTTGATTTGTTACAATACGTTTTTCATAACTTTTCTTTTTTTTGGTATCTTGTCTTAAAAATTTAACTTTTCTGCTTCAAATCTCATTTAATATATAACATGGTCATTTTAGTTAATCAGCATGTCTAGACACTCTTAACTTTTAAATTTGGTTTATACCTTGAACAGGTATGCATTATGGATATAAAAATGGGAATGTAAATAAAAATTTTTAAATTAGATCTTCATCATGTTGTAGAAAGCTTATATTCTTATCAGAATTACTTCAAGGCATCTTCATTAAAAATTGATGAGCATAGGAACAATTATAGTATATAAAATAATTTTGAACAACGTCCTAATAAAAATGTTTTTAAAAGCCCACTTACAATATCTTCCTGTAAACAAAAATCAGCTCTTGGGCATTCACTAATCCGGAAAATGTTTATGGAATAATAAAAACTTTCACTGAAATCTAGTGTGATCTATTTAAAGTCTTAGTTTACAAAACATTTGTAAAAAGATAAATCCACTTACTTTCTTTACTTTGATTTAAATCAAACAGTGCAGAAAACATTTTACGATATCTAAAAGTAGTAATACAAAATACTTAAGTAATGCAAACTCTTGCCATTTAGTTTTAAATGAATAGAAATAATATTGGTTGAAAGACGCAAAATGTTAATTTTTTTTTAATGTGCAGGTATTGAAAATCTTTTTACTGTATTTATTATTATTACTACTTTTTTTATTCCTTAGGTTTTCCCAAATTTAAATAAAAGTCTAATTGAATAAGGAAATTTATCATATTGAGGGCTGTAAACATAAAAAGCGTTAACAAATCTTATCAATGTATGATTGGTTCAACCTTTTTTTAGTTACAGAAACAACAATTTTTCTATTGCTACATACACGTTTAAATTGAACTTTTAAAAATCAACCAATGAGTTTTTTTTAGAGAGTTTAACATAGAATGACATGACTGGGACTTAAACATGGGGTTTTGAACTGATGTTTTGAAACTCAGTAAAACTGTTCAAAATGTGCTAATAATTAATCACGAACATTGTTTGCTGACCAACTTTTTAGCGCATATTTAAAAATTACACTAAGTTCATGTACGTAAGTAGGCGGATTAGTCACACAGTATTCTGAAAGTCTTTACAATAAAAACAAAAAACGAACAAAAATCAAGAACAAAATAGTATCGTTTTCACTCTATTTTTCTTCTTTCATTTTAAGGTTTATCATTCTTTTTACAACAGACATTTTTAATCATAGAGCTTTCATAGTGAGATTCAGCCTTACTAAAAGTGCTACTTTTAAACTGTTGTTGTAAATTTTTGGGATGGCTCTGAAACGTTTTTGTACATTGACTTACCACGTAATAATCAAATTTTTTTACGTAGTATCTTTGTAAACACTTTAAAAACCGTGATTTAAGTAACCACCAACGATTATCTTTCCAACATGACGAAGTTCACATTTTATGCATCTTAGTAGTTAAAAGAAATTTTATTTCAAAATAAAGTAGAATAATTTTTGTTGAAAAACTAAAACATTCTAAAATGAGGAATAAAAAAAACTACTCGTTAAGGTATAAATAACTTACATTGATTTATCTTCGTAAATTTTAAAGCACTCATCGTTTATATATTCAATGAAACTCTTTTCAGCATTTAGGGCTTTAAAATCATCACATTGATCATTAATAATCACATTCTGTCCTACTTTTTTGCATAGTTCTTTTTGATCATCGCTGACTTTAACATCAATCTTTTGAACTAAGTCTTTAGCTAACCAATCATTAATCACATCATTGACAGTTGCTCTCTTTTGAAAAGTTGTACATTTGGAAGGTAAAACCAGCAATATTAAAAATGAATTACTTCTGGCACAAACATCTACAATGTCATGCCTGAGGTATTGCTCCTCTGGATGAACAAAGACAATAACAACTTCTGATTCTATTCCACACATGGCTCTTCTGTCAGTTACTAGCACATTTTTTTTATTTTCTTTAATGTCTCCCATGACATTCATTTTTTTATCAAATTCTGGTAGTTTCATTTGTAAATGCGGTGCATAAACTATTGGTTTAAATAATTTGATATTATATATTGCATAAGAAACCGACTTGACTTCTTCCATATCGCTACATATAACAACAGTACGCTTAAAAACATCAGTTTGATTAAATTCTTCAAAACAAGTCTTTCGCAATACAACAGATAAAATTTTAGCCGATCTTTCTTCCGACAAGTTCAGAGAAGGAAGATATATCATTTTAGGTTTACTGCCTTCAATTGAGTGTCCAATGTCACTGGATTTAAATTCATAGTTAGTTTTCAAATATGTTTTTGATTCATCAATATTTGGTGAGTAAGAAACCTTTGCCGCTTGATCAGGGTCATAATCATAAAAGGGTTTTAAACCATTATCTTTTAGTCCATTTTTGGATGGGAAATTTGGCTGTGTTGCGCTGTCTGTGACATCAAAGTTACTGTTTTCTAATTGTTCACTTGAAATATTTACACTATTTGCTTCCTCTTTTTCATAGTTTAATTGATCTACACTACTTTTATTATGATAGCTAATAGTGCTTGATTTCATAATAGTCTTTTGGGCTGATTCAATTAGTAAGTGAACAAGTTTTGTAACTCTCATAGAGAATTCAAGAGTAAAGTTCTTCATACCTATCTTCTCTTCATCAAAACAATTATTTTTTACTTGCTTATTTTGACCGTCATGGTTTACAGATCGATTTTTCTGAATGCTTTGAGGTATAAAAACCACTAAAGAGTTTTTTAAACGTAATGAAAATAAGTCCTTCAACTTATTTGCATCTTTTTCTTCGACATATTCACCAGGGAGTTCATCAAGTACAAAATTTACTGTAGTCATGTCATTTGCTACTGTGCTACCATAATATTCTAGCAATTCTAGGAGAGAAATCTTTGTCTCTGCTGATTTTTTTTGCTTCGTACGCATCTCTTGCCATAACTTGAGTAAGTTATCACAATAAATTGTAACATTACTCTTTTTTTTTAATCTATCAACAAAGTTTTTCATATCACATTCAAACAACGAAAAGTGGTCACAGCATATGTAATACAAAGTGGTGGGCTCTAATGCTTTCTTATGGAGTCTTTGAATAATCTCTTTTCCAACAATAGACTTTCCTGAGCCAAATCCTCCGGTAATGACTTTTTTAAGATTATTGTCAACTATTGCAACTACTTGTTCATGGTTAAGGATCATTGTTGTAACCTGTTTTTTAGTACTTGCTTCAAGTGTGGGAAAGCGTACTTTTGATTCAGCAATAATCAACATGGTCAAACCAATAAGTTGCTTAAAAAGTGTTTCATTTTTTGTTTTATCTTTAGATATCTTTGAGCAGTAATTAACAAACTTTCTTCGCCACCATTCGTATAAATTTCCATTTGGATCAAGTTCGTCCTTGCATATAAATAAGACATCAAAATATGGAAAGTTCCTAGAAAACTGGAATTCTAGTTTATCTTTTAAATTCTGTCGTTCAACTGAAGTACAAGCTACTACTCCCAAAACGGTTAAGGCTTTATTTTCAATAATTGGTTTATTGACGGAAACAAAGCGTTTGACATCAGTGGAGCAGTTTTGAGATTCTTTTTCAATGTCATTTGTTGAAGAAGCAACACGAACAATAAAGATCAGATTTAATTCCGAGTAAAACATTATAGCTCTCTTTTTATTAATGTCGCTATGAATTTCATAATTTAATAAACTTGCATGGCGAGATAAGTTATAACAAGCCAAAGCAGCACCTACACCATTTTCAAGCTGTTTTTCAAACAATTGAGTAAACAATTGTGAAATGTATTTGGCATCTATTTCTTCTTTTTTTTCAAACAAAGGATGGAAAGAATATACTCGGGTTTGTTCGCGAAAGTTTCTTTCAAGATATTCCATCGCAAACTCTTTAATAGGTTTTTCTTTTGATATTTTAGATTCGGAAATGAGTTCTCTCCAATCCAAATTATCTTGATCTGATGGGCGATTGGATTTAATCCAAGGAAAATCATCGTTGAAACACGGGTCCGGTGTTACAATGTGTATCTGTTCACATTTCATTTCGTAGTTGAGTTTTCCTTTAGAATATTAAACAAAAAAAATCTGAGGGATATTTTCTTCAAAGTTTGTGTTATTTAAAAAAACACAAATCAATGTAGTCTAAAGAGACGGCCAGGTTTTACGTCATGGCACCCAAACTAATCTTTTTTTAAATTACTGCGTAACCCATTTAAGTTTCAGAAATAAGTGTTTCTTAAACTAAAGTAGTAGTAGGAAAAGGCGGGAGCTGACTCAACCCATTTTTGACCATATATCAACCATTTAAAACCCATCCCCAAAAATATTTTTTGCAATAGATGGTTATTTGACCCTAGTCATTTTAAATACATGCAACAGAAAAATGACGATGTACATCTACAATGTAAATACAACCAAACCATTAACAAATGGATATCAGAAAACTATTCATTATAATTGTAACAGAACAATCTAAAATTTTTCATTTTAGCCATATTAGCCGCCTTAAACACTAGAATGATATTTAAGCTTTTATTGTAATTGTAACATACCATTTTTTCTATTCTCAGTGCATTTTTTAAGAATTGACCATTTAAATACCATCAACATGTGTTGTTATTTCAGTTAGCTTTACGTTCATTAAGATCTTGGTATTTAGTTTACTTTTGTTCTGAATAAAATGTTTCGTATATCCAAATTTGTCAACTGGCATTTTTATTATGCAATAAACTTTTATAGCGTTCGTATATTTAAAATTTTAAATGCTTTATATTACATCTTGCGTAGACCTAATCTCTCGGATATTTATTCTCCTCCAAGATTTACCAAGTTTCCATCTTGATCAATCAATCTTATACCTGTTCCACTGATTTTATATTGGAAGACTGGAAGAAAAACCATGTTTGAATCAGTTTCAAAAATTTTATATACAGGGAAGACATTTGAAAAAAGTAATAAATAACATTAGATGTTGAGCCGTCTACATATGATCCTGAAATAATTTATATATAAACTTGAATATCAACGGACGGACCAGGAACTTAAGAAAAAAGTTCCAGGTCCATCCGTTGATAAGAAAGAGAGGTTTAAAGAAAAAACATTAAAACTTTTTCTTGTAAAAAATCCGCAAATTACAGATGCTGCGGTAAATCATTTTAAGCAAGAAGGTTATGCAAGAGCTACTATTTACAATAACATAAAAAGATATAGGGAGGGAAAAGATATTAAACAACAGCATAAGGATTTTCAACCGAAAGTGTAGAACAATAAGAAGCAGGGTATTTTGAAAAGAGCCACGAAAAAAAAGGTTGGTGTAAGTTTGCGTAAATTAGCCCAAAAACTTTCATAAAGCCACACAATCATACATTTTCAACTAGCTCGAGAAGAGATATTATAACCCACGTGGAAAAAACCTATACTAAACTAAAACTAGCTCAAAAGGCAGAAAAACTTAGCCAAAAGCTGGTAAAACATCTATATGTGTATAATATGATTGATAATATGATTTAAATATGATTGTTTTGGAGGATGGTTAGTATTATAGCGAAATATCTCTTTAGGTCAGACTTGGCAAGCGCAAATTATACTGCAACTTTTTTTATGCTGGTTAGATGATATTGTCAATTATGCACCCCTTGACTTAAACCCTCCATATCTTTCTCAAGCAAGACCAATTAAATAATTTGGAAATATTTGGCTAAGACCTTTCTTCAATGGCTTTCTTTACAATCAGATACTCTTGCTGAAAAAGACTTTTTAAAAAAACCATGCGCCTGTTATAATACAGCTTCTTTGGATGAATGAGTAGATTAAGTAATAGTGTTTTCTTGCCACATCCAGATTTTAGCAATTGTGTTTTGTGTTTACACATTATGTTTACATTTGTGTTAAGTATATACACAAGATGAAAGAATCAAATAGCAACAGAAATTTTAATTTATATGCCTAAACGTAGTTGTAAACATCATTTAAATATTAGATATGATAAGTAAAAAACATGCAATTTTTGATGAATTAGATGGTAATTATTGTATTATGATTAAAAAAATGTAAACAGTTTGGATGTTAGTGAAGATGATAAGATTGCATGTTTTAATGAAATCATTAACCTTATAACAAGGTCTTCTAATGAATGAAGGGTCTTTTAATGAAATAAAATTTACTTATATTTAATAAATTTTACATATAAAAGGTCTCGTAAATTTAGTTGACGCTAACTATATACTTGTTTTACGAAACCTTGTATATGTTCAAAAGACATCTGATTTTGTGCTAGACTTAGCAAATTCTTGTGGTTTAGTTCTAACTCCAGTTTTTTTCAGAATTTCATTATATGCTATAGGTTATAAAATTTATCATCTATGTTTTTGATTATGAAAAGAAAAATGGTTAAGATATGTTTCTGAGCAGTGGTAAACAACAGTTGCAACTTCCAGCTATTTTTGAAGTTATTCTTGAACTGAATTGCAGTTTAAAGGATATTATGGAAAAATTGACTTTGCAAGATGTTACTTATTATTTTTCATTCGCTTTAAAATGTGGGAATGTAGTATTCCGTTTTTCTGGGCATTCTGGGAACTAATAACTTGTTTATGGTGTAAATAAGTTCCTACCTTAAAGTCAGGGACAAAGAGAACTCTTTACAGTGTAGATTGTTTTTGCTGTAAATAAGTTGAAAATAATTTTGTAAAATCATCCACAAAAAACTTTATGAACTAATCCATCCTTGAATCGTCCATCTTGATCTGGATCTAATTCTTTAATTGAGCACCTGTTTCCTTTACCAATAGTTTATTTGTTGATTGGCTCTATTCGTTCTATTCGGTGTTATAATACCAGATTTTGTTATGCTTAGGTGTTATAATACCAGATTTATTTATTGTAAGTTTGATATTTTACCTAAAACATGTAATTTTACAATCTACTATTTAAGGCAAAAGAAAAAGGAAAGATGAACATTATTATGTAACAAATTTGTTTTAAATCTAAATCAAATATATATATATATATATATTAAAAAAGAAACAAAAACGACCTATAAGTCATAAATTGATTAGCCTCCCTCAAGTTTACCTCTTCGCCCTACTTATGACTGAGCACTTTGCTCTGATTTAAAAAACACGCTTTTCTAAACCTGGAATAAAGATAATATTATATTCAAGAGGTTTTGCTTTAAATTTGGACCTGGCAGTTTCTTTGGGCTACACTGAAGTCATAATTAACATTGCATTAATTTACATCTTAGTCACCAATTTCATAAAACAAGAGTTGCATGGTAAATCTATAAGTTATTAGGATAATTTCGAAATGTTATTATATTTATAAGGTTAATTCAATTTCTATTTTAATGCTTTTATACTGCTGTTCTTTAAATTTAGAAAAGAATTTAAATGCATACTGGAAATTGGAACCTCCTTAGACTCAACAGCTCTGTCTCGAAATGAAAACTTGAAATCGGTTTTACCGGAAACACTTAATTTCTCAACTTTGACAAACAAAAAGTCCTCCCTCTTATCTGAGAAATAAAAGGTCGAATTGCTCTTCTTATAATCTTTTTTATAAACCACTTCTTGCAGTTCATTTCCAGAAGTAAGTTGATATTCCACTTTTGTGAGCTGCTCGGTACTTGTCTGTAAACTAAACTTGAACACACAGCCTTCTGGAATCATTCTTTTACTGATAATTTCAAAACTGTTTTCCATAAAAAAAAAATTTCCTGATGCTTTTTTTAAATTCTCAACATTGAAAGTTAAATATAGAACATCAATATTATCGAACAATTTCATAAAAATAAATCTTACCGAACATTTCCTTTGTTAGGTACCTCGTTATCTAAAGGAATGGAAACAGTTTAAAAAAATTAATTTTTAGCTTACTTTTTAAAATTCTTGCTTTACTAATTGAATTTTTTTTAAAAAAATATATACATGAGAAGCTTGTTTTCTCTTTTTTCAAGGCTAACTTGGAGCCTACTGTTGCATTCATATAAAATTTATATTTCATATAAAGCTTTGTTAGTAATTAAACGATAGTAAGAATGATTTTTGGAAATGTTTACGAAGTTACTTTCACCAATGTTCTTTTATAAATTTCTATACTAAATGAAAAACAGTCGTACAAATAAACAAAAAAAAATTTAAAAATGAAATTATAACCTATAAATTATGACAAAAGTAGACGAGTAAGAAAGAAGTATGCAGCATGAAGGAGGAAAACGTAGTTGGATTGGCTATAGCAGATATAGGCACAGCAGATATAGGTGCTCCGATGAGAGGAACTTTTTTAGGGCTGTGCACCAGTTGTACTTTGTTCAAACGATATATGTAAACTACTTTTTAAAGCTTACATATGTCATTTGAATATAATGAAAGAAAGTTGAGCTGTTTTTGAACGATATTTAAACAAGATGACGTTTTCGCAAAAACAACTTTTTTTTTTAATCAGGGTAATAAATTCTCAAAAAGACTTGTATGGCGTTTTCGATCTTTATTTTATTTTAGTCTAATATTTTTGAGAACTTTGGAGATGTATGTGTAAAAGCGTATGGTTTAAATTCTGCATGGTATTTTACTGCTCAAGGAGTACTTCAGAGTGCTGATCTTAAACTAACTGGTGTTAAATTAGAATATCTTACGCATCCATATATGTTACCCATGCCTGAAAAAGGTAACAGAGTTGGAACATTTGTAGGTTATTTTAGGTATGCAAAAGCTAATAATAAGTATATTGGAGACGAGTACTTTGAAGATGAACCACCTATCTAGATGCAATCAGTCTTTACTCAAGTACAATGTGTAATCCTCTACCTTCAACAGATTTTGATTGGATGAGAGAAAATGAACTTAATACATCGGAAAATCATGAATTTATCTTAGAAGCAGATTTGGAATATCCAAAACAATTGCAAAACTTAAACAATAAATAAATATGTAGTTCACCATAAGACTCTAAAAGTATATATAAAATATGATAGAATTACAAATATTCATTGAGGAATATAATTTTATGAAAGACCATGGTTAAATCAATATATAGATTTAAATGCTGACATGAGAGTAAAGGCTAAAAACGAGTTTGAAAAGGACTTTTTCAAGTTTAAACACAATGCTGCTTTTTTAAAAACTTTAGAAAATAAATGAACTAGAGTTGATCTTAGATTAACTAATGAGGTTAAAGCAATGAAAATAGAAGCCAAACAAAACTTTAAAAATTACAAGTATACATATGAAAAAGAAAAGGCTAGTTTATACCAAACCAGTAATCTTCGGTATGTGTATTCTTGATTATAGCTGGAACAAAATTTTGGATATTCATTATGTTTATATGAAGAATAAATGTAGGGGAGAGGGGAGCAGCTTTGAAATGGATGCAGCTCTGAAAAAATGCATTTTTGAAGCGTATTTGAATTTAAACTTAATAAAACTAAATATTTTTTGAAGACAATGGTTACTCTCACAGCTGTCACCTGTCTTTCGTAGTATTTGGGATGAATTGGACAAAATATATAATTAGTTTGTTTTTGAGGGCAAATTTTAAGCACTTCGATATTCCTACACACAAACCAAAAGTAATCTGCAAGCATAGCCTCATTCCCTCGACCCTGAGATTTTTGCTCCATTACAGAAATAACTTGGTGAAATCTTTCCCCATGCTCATCACTAACAGCTTCACAATTGGGAGGGGTGGGGGGGAAGAAGTCTAGGTGTGAGTGGAGGAAATGAGTCTTGAGGGACATGTTACATCCAAGTTGATGGTATTTTTGCAGAAGTACTGTTACCAATTGAATATAGTTATAATCTCGTTTGTTGCCTAAAAATCCACAAATTACCCCCTTAAGAGCTTCCCAAGTTTCTTTTTCTGGCCCCTGCAAAACTTTATCAAATGCAGGATCCTTTATAAGATGACGTATTTGTGGCCCAACAAAAATACCCTCTTTAACTTTTGCATGACTTACTTTTGGAACTTTGTTTCTTAAATCCCTAAAACCTGTCCTTCTTTGTTCATACCTTTGACAAAATTTTTCATTAATCCCAACTTAATATGTAATGGTGGAAGAAGAACATCTTTCGAATCCACAAGTGGTTCAGCAATAACATTTTTCTCTTCTATGTTGAGATTTCTTGCAGGCCAGTCTTCTTTTATATAATGTGAACTTCTGTCTCTACTGCCCCACATGGACAAAAAGCAGCAGTATTTAGTATACCCTAGTTGCATTCCTAAAAGTGTAGCAATTACTTTTAGATCACCACAAGTTTTCCATTTGTGTTCATTGTAATTAATTGAGTTGAGGAGAACTTTCGTGTTTATATAAGTCTCTTTCATGTGAACAGCATGGCCAATAGGAACAGAAGGAAGACGGTTTCCATTGTGCAGTAATACAGCTTTCAAGCTTAGCTTAGATGAGTCTATGAATAATCTCCATTCAATTGGATCTTAGTTTAAATTGAGACAATCCATAAATCCAAAAACATTAATGCAAACAACAAGATTATTTTTCTTCTCAAAAAAAGAAAGCAGATTCTGCTGCCGCTCTCTGTAATGTGAAACCTTGACATCAAATTGGAGAAGATTCCACTGCTTTGGTCTTGACCCTAGATATTCTGCCATTTCCTGCAACAAGTCCAGATCTCGAACAAGATTACTTAATTCTGCTTGACTCAATCTGTGTGGCACAACATCTGTTAACACACAGAATAAGGATCATTAGATATGGAAGAGTCGTTTTCTTCTATTTCTACTTCATTTTCTGCTTCTAACTCACAACTTTGTGGTGGAGTAGGAACTGGTAAACTATCTGAATGTGGAATAGGTCGAATGGCAGATGGAAGATTCGGATATTTAACTGTTTCTATTTTCTTCATTGACAAACCTGCCTAAATGGGTGGGGACAAGCAGAAATAGCAGTCATCTGTATGGTTTTTAGGTTCTCTCCATTACATAGGAACAGCAAAAGCCAAAGATCTTTTTTTATTTTTCAACCATTCTCGTAGGGTAACCGAACAAGAGCTGGTCATGTTATCCAGGATAACATGACCAGGATAAGTCATGGGCTTTACATATATGCTGTAGCTCTTGTTTGACTGCTTACCAGCATTACTTCATATCGAAGTAATGCTGGTAAGCAGTCTGCACAAGAGGTGTCATAATTCTTTTCTGTGAGGAAAATGTTATTTCACCACAAATGTAACAAAAATTGGCCACTAAATTTACACATTTCCTTGGCATGTTGATTTGTAAAATTTAACACTAGTAAATGAAAAATAACAAAAAAAACTAAGAATAGATTAGACCAGAAACTTTAGCAAACACACATACCTATTATCACAAGTTTTAAACATGAATAAAACATTATGGATAGTCAAAAACAAAAATTTTTTTTTTAAAAAATGAAAATTTATACCCTTGCAAAGGTTGAATTAAGCGATCGCGATTTGCAAAATCTGGAAAAATATCTGGTCTTTAAAATTTTAGTTTATGCAAGCCGTTTACTTTGTTTTCAAGGAGCAAATTATTTTAAGTTTGTTAGCGAAAAAGTTATATAAAAAAAGCAAAACAATAAACTTATGATTAAAAATGTAATAACACTCCAGTCTCTATTTGCCTTATATAAGTAATAAAATGTTGTTTGAACTAAGAATGAATTATAAAAGTTGTAAGTGCGTTATAAAAGTAATTACTCTATTATAGTGTTATTACTTTTATAATGCAGTTAGTAGAGTGTTATTACTTTTGTAGTTTAATTTTATTATTTTATATTTTATAACTTTTTCGCTAACAAATTTATGTTGATTCGCCCCTTGAAAATTTTGAAGACCATATATTTTTCCGGATTTTTCATTTCGCGATCACTTAATTCAACCCTTGCCTTGAGAGAAAATTTTTGCTTTTATTTCTTAAACAAGAGCTAATATGTCATTTTTAATGTCATTTTTGAATTCAGCAGATAGAAATACATAAGAAATAACTAATTTTGGTTCCGAAACAAAATCACTGTTGGGCAGTGTAACTTAATTGAGATACTTTGGATTACAGAAAAAAGAAGTACATAAATTTATTATCTACGACCAAGTTGGGCTTGACAACTAAATACATTGTCTCACTAGTATTTAACCAAGAAGAGGAAATAATGTTAAGAGACTACCTAGTAAATAGCTCTCAAATGAATTATGGTGTGACATATAAACAAGCAAATGAATATGATCTATTTCAATTTACCGGTATAATCGTCTATTTTTGAAGTTCAGTATTATAAAGTTATTTTTTTTTTTTTTTTGTATTGCTTCTATTTACAGCTCAAATAATTTTCTATAACTTTTATTTAACCAACCCTTTAGAGTGATTCTAAGATTATCTAGTATAGAAAAAATAACTAGCTTTTATTCTTAGAAACTTAAACTTCATGAAATTTTAAAATAACTCAATGCTCAATTTAAAATAATAAGTTAATCACTAGTTATTTCCATTTGCCAGAGAAGAGTCAAAGTGAAAAAATATATAATATATATTTTACTTTTAAATTTCATAAAAATTTATTATTATAAATTTCTTTATTGTAGTTTATTGAACATAATAGATAATGATTGATTTATAAATATATATATATATATATATATATATATATATATATATATATATATATATATATATATATATGTATGTATGTATGTAACAATTTGCTCCCACCCCCTAAATGTGTTCTACCTAATACAAAAACACTAGGTTTAAAATTTTTTTGGAATAAAAAATATTTTAGGGGTCCCTCAAGACCCTCGAATCTTTAATGGGTCCTTATATTTTTAAAAAAAAAAGTTATTCAAAAATATGTCGAATATATATACATATATATATATATATATATAAAAAATTTCGAAAACGCAAATACACAACAAGCTAATTTTGGGGCAAATGTAAAAAAAATACAATTACAGAAAAAAAAAGTCAAAAATATTGAGATTTACTTTGTGCTCATGCGTCAAAACCCCCCCCTAAAAATGCCCCAAATAGAGGATACTATTTGGGGCATTTTTAGGGGGGGTTTTGACGCTTGAGCACAAAGTAAATCTCAATAGCAAGGCTTCGAGCACAAGGTAAATCATAATATTTTTAATTTTTTTTTTTTTTATGTGCTCATAATAATCATAAATTGATGTGTATTCGTGATTTTTCTTAAAAGTTCTTTAAATTTAAAACGATTTTATGCAAAAAAACGAAAATATGCGCATTTAACAAAAAAGAATGCGCAATAATTCGTACTTATTTTATTTGTTTATATTCACAGTGTTTTCTTTTTATTTGTATTCAGCTTTTTAGAAAAACATTTTTTTAAAGGTTGATTGAATGATACAAACTTAAATTACGTGCAACTTGCATCTTTAAAAAATATTTTTTTAATATAAATATTAAAGTTCAAGCTATCTTCTGAATTTTGGAGCGTAAGCTAAGTAATCCCTTTGCGATTCTTTTCTTGCTTATAACTTTGTTATTTTGTTTCTTGGTTAATAAAGATTCACTGCCTGATGCCTTAAAAATTGAGCGCACTTTGTCCACAGCAATAAGCCTATTTTGTTTTTCTTCCTCGTCTCTGTAGCGGTGAACAAATTGTTGCATCATTCCAATTGCCCTTTCAGCGTGGTCGTTTACACAAACAATACTTTTTGCAAAGTTTAAAAATAATTTATATGTTGATTGCGTGTGCCAATACTGAGGTGGTAAGGTCAGCCAATCATCAATTCGTTGATCTTTTATTCCGATCATATCAAACATTAACCAGGAGAACTCATCAACCAAAAAAGCTAAGCTAGGAATTTGCTGATGAATGTTAAGTTCAATTTTCAACAATTTTTCTATATCTTTTTTTTGCTTATTTTCATTTTTAAAGTAACATGATTTTGGTTTTGGAAATGATAATATTGCAGCAGCAATTTTTTTCTTTTCTTCGAGTGCAACACCATCATCCAGCAAGGCTAAAGAAATCAGAGTTGAGTCAAGATACCATGTATGTTTAAATAAAGAATTCAAAACAGCATCAACAGCAAATGGTTCTGCACATACTGCTTTATACTGATGCATTTGATGAATAGCAGTTACATCCATAAAAGGAGCTTTGATTGTATCATTTTATTGCAGGTACCACTTTGCATAAAAACAAGCTATAAATTCAGTTATTACCTTAATATGTTCTCTATTTTTTTGAATTAAATCAATTTGAGTTGAAAGAATTTGCATTTTTAAATAATATATAGATTTCCCAAGAAATCTTGCATGATGAACCGCTCCAGTTTTTCGAATTTTAATGATAGAAGGAGAAAGATAGCTCGATAGTCGACTTATTAAAAGCTATGTGTTGTAAAATATCTAATGACGACAGTTTTAATACTTCTTTGAGGGAGAGTCTGATTGCCATTATTTTTAAAGATCGTTATGAAGATTTAAGTTTGAAGACTCAAATAGAAAATAAGAGTCTGTTTAATTGTGAAAAGCATTATCTTCCAGAAATGATACTTTATAATGATAAAAAAAAGACATTAAAACCTTGATCATTGCCGACTCTGTGCTTACCAAAAAAATCTTTCACACCGTCAATTCCTATACAAAGAAAATCTGCATCTGCCATCATTGCTAAAAAAGATGCTTTAACGACTTCAAATAATATTACTGCCTTTAAGCCTATTTATAAATCATTTGAAGAGTTCTTAAATCGTATTAGCAAGTTAAAAATTAGTGACTGGACCATGAGTGTGAGTCCTGTTGTGGCAGAGTTTAAACTTTATGATACAATCCACACATGTCCTCGATATAAAATATATGTTAATGATAGTCTTGCTTTCACCATTCGTGTATATTCTTGGCTCATTCCAGATGATCATTTAATATATACAAAATACAGAAGATCTATGCGACATATTTCAGCATCAAATCTTTTATCTATTGTTACTTCTTTTAACCTTTGTTCTGGAATAACTGATGTCTTTGCATTAAAATTAAATCTTTGTATTAAACATTGTATTTCAAAAAAACTTGATTTATTTTCATCAAGGAGTGAGTTTCCCTTAAACCAGACAGAGTATTATGCTGATTGAGTGGATGTTATGCTGTTCACAATGTAAAAGTATTGAAAAAAGTAAAATTAAATGTTTGAAAAAAAGATTAGCTAATTCTAGTATCCCTGCTAAATTAAATGCACCAATTACATTTACATGTCCAGATCCTTTGAAGCTTACATTACAGAGCGGTCGTCTAAAAAATAAAGAATTCAAAAAAGAATTATTTTTGATGAAGCAAGAGATTGAAAATTCATCATTAGCTATTAGTAAAAATATTGAAAGTGATTTAGTTCAAATAATGGCGGAAGCTGAAAAAAGTCAGATTTCTCCATTTATGAACCTGTTTTGGGAGGAGCAGCAAAAATATTTAAAATGCTCAAAGCAAGGGATTCGTTATCATCCAGCAATAGTACGTTACTGTTTGGGATTAGCTGCAAAATCACCAGCTGCTTATGAAGCAGTAAGGTTAAATGAGAAAACTCATTCTGGTTTTTTAATTTTACCAAGTGATTGGCGCTTGCGTGACTATAAAAACTATGTAAAGCCCAAATTGGGATTCAATAAAAACATAATAGAAGAATTAAAAGATAAAGTCATTAATTTTTCAATTCAAGAGAAATTTATAGTCCTACTTCTTGATGAAATGAAAATTCAAGAAAATCTTGTTTGGGACAAACATTCTGCAGAATTAATTGGTAATGTTGATTTGGATGATCCTAGTGTTAAAAGCTTGCTTCTTATGTTTTAGTTATTTTAATTAGAAGTATTGTAAATCCTTTTAAATACAGTTTTACAAATTTTGCTACTACAAATATTACATCAGTGCAATTATTTTCTCTATTTTGGAAATCTCTGTTGGTTTAAAAGTAGTTGCTGTTACTTGTGATCGAACATCATCGAATAGAAAATTTTTTAAAATGCATTTTAATCTGCCTGAAGAAGAAGATATTAATGGAAATGTTGATGTGACTTACCGCACTGATAATCTATTTGCTCATGATAAAAGATTTATATATTTTTTTTCTGATGTTCCTCATATAGTTAAAACAGCAAGGAACAACCTTTACCATTCTGGAGGTGGTAAAAGCAATCGTTATATGCGGAATCAGGGTCAACATATTTTATGGTCCCATATTTCTGATTTATTTTATGAAGATTTAAAATGTCAATTACATGCATGTCCAAAGCTAACTGTTAATACATTAAAATAACTCCATTTTCTGCTATGAATGTTCGTTTAGCTGCACAAGTTTTAAGTGATTCATGTAGAACTGCATTAAAAATCTATGCACCATCAGATAGAGCTGGGACAGCACAATTTTGCAAATATTTTAATGTTTTTTTTGATTGCTTAAATGTTCGGAATACAAATGATTGTATATTAAAATGCAACTCTTTTTTAAAACCATTTTCTGACACAAATGATGTTCGATTTACATGGCTTAAAGAAACATTTTTAAAGTATCTTTCTGATTGGCTTTTTTCTATTTAATCAAGATCTGGAAATTTTTGAAAAAGTGAGAGAAGTAATATGTTTATTACTTGGAAAACTCATGAAGGTTTAAAAATCACAGTTAATTCTGTTATTGAACTTGTCAAATTTTTAATTAACAACAATATAAATTATGTATTAACTGAAAGGTTTTGTCAGGATCTTTTAGAAAAATACTTTGGACAACAACGGTCAAATGGTAGAAGAAAAGATAATCCTTTGATTTTGGTTTCAATGATAATACCATTCGAAATCAACTTATATTTCACCCAATTGCAGGTAACTGTCAAAATGTCAATGAATCAAACAAAATATCAAGGGAGAGTACAACACGTATACCACGCAGAAAATGGACCAACTCAGAAAAATGTATTAATATGAAAAGTTGACTTTTCAAGTGATTCGATAAAAATTTCCCTTATGTCTCCTTGTACTGCTGAAAACAAAGAAAAAGAACATACATAAAAACGGCTATTTTCATAGCCACAAATCTTATTAACAATGGTAAATGACATAAAATATTGATTAGTTACACTAGAATTTTTTTCATATTTGTAATAAACTAAATTTCAGTTCATTATGCGGACATTTTTTTACATTTACTTTTGTTACAATATAAACAGGCACTTATTATTCTTTTTATAAAACCTTTACAGGTATCCACTTTCCCCAAAAAAACTAATGATTTCACAGGCAGATCTAAGTTAAAATTAGTTGATGTATGCATATATATATATATATATATATATATATATATATATATATATATATATATATATATATTAGGAGTAGAATTGATCTTTGACTTGTTTTTGATCTATGGGTTATTAGTTGTTTATTATAAATATAAAGCTAGTGTGTATAGTAAATTTTGCACTTCATTTTTAAATATTCTTTGTTTTCATTTAGATAAGGGAGAGTCTCTCACCTAGCTTTTATTTCTATAAACAAATAACAAAAATATTTAAAATTAATCTTTTTTATGACAAATACTTGCTAAAGTTACTATGCCAAGCGTGCTTTCATGAGATTTGTGGCTATGAAAATAACGGTTTTTAAGTGTAATATTCTACTAAACTACTATAATCAAATTGACGTTTTTTTCATTTTTGAGCAGAGGGATTTTGACTTTATTTGATTCTCTTTGATTTTGTGAATACTTAGTTATTCTTTTGCATATGAAAAAGATCTTACTCTGACATAAAGTGTAATCAGATGATAAAATAAGTTTAAATACAGTTCTTCGGAAACTCGATTTGTGCAAAGACTACGAAGTTCAGATATGTTAGTCAAAACTCAACTGTTTTATAAGGTTTTAGCTACAATTAACTCTGAATCAATTTTTTTTATAAAACTTTTACTTTGATGGCGAAATAGAAACTCAACGTTTGTAAAAATTTCTAAAACTGGAGGAGACTTTCCACATTCCACCACGATTTTTAGCATTCACAAATTTATCATTAGCTTCATTGCATGTTTCTGGATTCTCAAAAATTTGTTCTGTTTTACCAGCATTAAGAAGTGAAAGGCAGTGTGTGCTTAACTTTTGCTGCCACAATCGAGAACTGCGAATTCTGCAATAAAATGTGCTAAATACATAACCAGTTAGATAAAAGATAATTTCTTTATCTCTCTCAAAAAGCTCAACAGATGATAAACCATTTAAATATAAAAAAGAAGTATTGTAAAGTGAGTTTGTAAGAAATGCTAAAACATGATTTCATAGTTCATAGCCAAGTCTAGTTGATTTTTTAGTCAGATTGCTAAAAAAAATTCCTTGATTAACAGTTTTGTAAAATTTAGGATAAAATCTTTCAGCATCACCATCAGCTTTAAAAGCAGCTATTACTGTCTCTAATAGAGATTGAGTTTGTTGTGAAGTATCTAAAATCATTGCATGATTAATCCTTAACTCTTCTCTATTAAATCAGAATAGAATTCGTCTTTGATTAAGGTAGTAATGCTTTTATCAAGTAGATTTTTAAATTCATCAAGAATAATAGGTTGTTTAGGACTTTGTATCGTTAAATCTAAAGGAATACTTTGATGCTTTGAATTTGTATGCCTTGTAAGTCCTCTTTGAGATATGCACTTCTTAGAAAAAATTGTGCAAGAAAATGTGCTATCAACTTGTTCACTACATAGCTCCAACACCAAAGCATCTAAATCTTTAACAAAATTTTCGGGTTCAAAAATAATATCATTCTCCTAAGAAAAAAATAATACTTCTTTATCAAATTCACCATAGAGTTCTTCGTGCGTTTCCATTTTTTGTGCACTCAGTTCCTGGCCGCCCGAAAAATTTCAAGTGTTTTGAATGATTATAAGAAAATTCCAGATATTACGCTCCAAGTGACCAGACTATCTATTTCTTATGACTATGATAATATACATCTATAAATTTATGTAATACAGATCTATAACTATACATTGCTAATGAGGTATAATATTTAATAGCAAATTATAATTTACTTCAAAATTTTTTCAAAATTATGTATTTATTTGTAATCTTTAAATTTATTTAAGTCTTAGTATTCATAATGTCTAAGTTTGCTGTTGTACAATGGTCTCGCAACGGAAATGTCTCTGTTGAATGGGATACATCTGTACTTAACAGGGCTTTTCTTGTAAATAACAAAGAGGGTGATATAAGATACGCAAAACTTACTAATCGAGATGAAGGCCCCATTGAAAAGGGTAAAGTTGTATGTGTGGTTGGTAAGCTTCAAATTTGGAAATATTTTAAATTTCTTTTAAAATTTTATATTTAAAGTTGTTAATTATTTCAATTGCGTATGTTTCCAGCATTTTAGATATTTCATATAATGATATCGTTAGTAGTCTTTTATGTTTGATGTATTACAAACATCTGTTTTTAAAGATATATTTAACATTTATGAAATAGTAATTATATAATTATATTTAGACAGTTTAGAAGAAGCATTATTGAAAATAGGCTCACTTCTCAAGAAAAAAAAAGATAAGCAGTTGCTAAACATCACAAATGAAATTGAGATTTAAATATTATAAAATTTACTTTGAACAAGATCAGTTCAAACTCTGGATAAAACTTTGTTTACTTTTTAGGGTTCTGTTAGAGTTGAATATATAATAGTTCAGCAAATGGAGTTATTGTTGGTAAGTTTATTCTACTAATAGTTTCATTTATAAAAATGGGTTTAACTCTTCCAAAATGGAAACTTATCAAAATCATACAATTTTGGAAAAGTAGACATTAAGCATAAACAAAAATTGATTAACCTATCCTGTTTATTCATAAAATATAGTTTTGTGTCATATATTTTTACAATAGAATACTCATACTATAGCATTAAAAGATTTTGCTAAGAAGCTTACAACATTGTACAAAAAAATAGAAAGTAAGTAAACAGTCATTTAGGTAATTCCATGTAAAAGTGGGACAGTCATTTTGGTCACCTCTTGGATTTTTTTTAAATTTTAACCAGTGGTACCTATTAATGAAACATGAAAAAATGCAAAATTTGAACTCCCAAATCCAAACGACTTAAAAGTTATGACATTTTGAAATTCAGCCTAAAACGTTCATTTTTTTACGAAGTCTGCCATTATGGATTTCGTAGTTGTACTTTTAATTGAATAATTTAAGATCTAGTGGAAGAATGTGGCTAAAAATTGGTACCTGATCATTTTTGAGGGTGCTGAATTCAAAAATGTAGATAAAACAGACAAGCTTAAATTTTTTGATAGTTTTTTTTTTATTTTAAAATGCCCAGTCAAATTTTTTGTTTTGTTACCATGGGTTGCGCTTTCATTAATTCCCGGAGTTGCCCAAGTCTCATGGATTCGATTTTTTTTTCAAATGAATTAGTTGATCCTAGGCTATCTTTATAAAAAAGATGGTTTTGGTTTCTTAAAGTATAGTAAAGATATGTCATTTTGAAATTTAGACAAAAAATTTCTTTATTTTGCCGCTATTCTCTATTATAGATTTTATAGCGATACTTTTTGTGTGAATAATTTAAGTTCTAGTACAGAAATATGACTGAAAATTGGTACCTGACCATTTTTAAAGACGCTGAATACAAAGATGAAGAGAAATTAATCCAATTCCTAATATTTTAGAACAACTTTTGAATTTTAAAATGGTATAATATTACTTAACCATAAAACGGGGTAATATTTTCACAAACTGCCTGACTCAATTGTTCAATTGTGGTGTGTAAAAACAGTTTATTAAGGTTGATTTTGATATATAAATAAAGTTTTGTAATGTGAATTATAATGAAAAATATAGTTTTGCAATGCCTTCTGTGATATATAAATAAAGTTTTGGGACGTCAGTTATGTCGTCTAAATTTAGTTTTGAAACAACAGTTAGCAATAACAAATTTCAATTAAAAAAATTATTTTAATTTTAGTTTAAATAATTACTAAATCTTGTTTGGTAATTCAGTTTCTTAGTCATGGCAAACAGCCAATAGTGCTCCATTGGAATCAACCTAGTAAGTGAATGTCATCTCACAACATAAACATTGTTGCTGGGTATTGAACATTTTGAAGATATTCCTGAATATGTAAGAGAAATATTAATGTGGAGGACTGGGCTCTCAATGATAAATGTCAAACCAACAATTTGTCTTCATTATAAACATGTTTATTTGAACCGTTATACAACTAAATTAACACGGTGCTGCAATCCATTTAATACGCATAACAAAGTTATAAAAGGCATTTACAGTAATCATAACTTTCAGTTTTCTGAAAATGTTGTGAGTTACAATAATGAAATTATTGGCAGCCAAATTCTATTTTAGCTATATTTAACCTTTTAGCTGACTTCTGAAAGTGCACTATTAAATTCCTTGCAACTTTAAACTTTTTAAGGTTTTATTAAAATTTTTATACATATTAAAAGAGCTCTTCCCTTTTTTTAGGTAGTCTTCGCGAAATCAACTTGGATACAGCAAAGTACCTATACAGTAAAGGCAAATTCGTAGTTCCAGGTGAAAAACTTTGTCCACAATGCAGACATAAATTAGCATCAAGTGAAGAATCAGAAGAGAACAAGTTGGAGATAAAATTAACTGAAGATAATATGGAAAAAGAAATTATAATGGAATCAACAAGATCATTACTCAACAGTACTTTATGCGAACTTGAAGTGTCTCCTCTAAAAGTTCATTTTCCCAAAACCTCTAACAAGCCTTCAATTGGAAAAAGAAAGATAAAGCAAGTTGAAGAAGCAGTTATTAAGAAGCTTGCAACTGCTCTGGATGTAACCGAATCCGATCTTGTTGCACCAAAAAATGAAGTTCTAAAGGAAATTCAAACCAAAGCTGGCGATCTAGACTTCCATGTAGAATGCATGAAAGAAAAACTTAAGGTTTCTAACAGAAGGCAGCAACTTCAAATTTTGACATTAACCCCAAAATCTTGGTCTATCAGAAAAGCAGCAAAAGAGTTCTCAGTTTCAAAACACAAAATTCAAAAAGCAATGTTTTTAAGCGACCAAAAAGGCATCATAGCATACCCTGATGTGGTTGAACGGCATCGAACAGTAAAGATGTTATAGAACTTGTAAAGCTTTTTTATTGTGACGATGAGTATTCAAGGCAAATGCCAGGTAAATAAGACTGTAAGTGTTGGGGAAAGAAAAAACATGTCAAAAAAATTGATTTTGTGTAACTTAAGGAGCTCTATGTGGCATATATGACAAAGTACGCAGGCGATAAAATTGGTTTTTCTAAATTTTGCAGTCTTCGGCCTAAATGGTGCATCCTTGCTGGTCCAAAAGGTACACATTCTGTTTGTGTGTGTACAATACACCAAAATGTTAAATTAATTTTGAGTGCTATAGGCCTTGAAACATCTTACCATGAAATCATTGAAAAGATTGACTGAAGTTTGCATGGTTCACCGATGCAATAGTTGTCCTGGCATACAAGCTGCCCAAAATTATTTCCAGCAGTATCTCACACAAAATGATGATCCAAAAGAGCAATAAGACAGTGATGAAAAAAAACAGTCAGTGGATTTTAAACAGTGGACAACAACAGATAGAACTGAACAATTAACAATAAAACTTCTATTAAATAAATTCATAGAGCTCCTGTGTGAAAAACTTGATAATATTACTTCTCATTCATTTATAGCAAAATCACAATCTAGCTATCTAAAGCATCTCAAAGAAACAATTAGTATTGATGAGGCTATTGTACTGGCAGATTTTGCAGAGAATTACACTTTTGTAGTACAAGACGAGATACAGAGTTACCATTGGAGCAAGAGTCAATGTTCCCTTCATCCAGTTGTCATCTACTACAAGAAAGTGAACTTGGAAATATCTTCTTTTTGTGTAATTTCAGATGATTTGAACCATGATGTTGGATTTATCAATTAAGTTATGCATAAAACCATTAATCATATAAAAACTCATATTTGTCCCACAATTACAAAAATTCATTATTTTTCTGATGGCTGTGCAGGGCAGTATAAGAACTGCAAACATTTTTACAATTTATGTCACCAGGCTCAAGATTTTTCTGTTCGTTGCATCTGGAATTTCTTTGCAACAAGCCATGGCAAATCTCCATGCGATGGAATAGGTGGCACTGTTAAAAGGCTTGTTGCAACAGCTAGCTTGCAGAGTCCAACCACAGGTCATATACTGTCTTCTCAAGCAATGTTTGAATACTCTCAAAAGTCAATCAGTGGGATTACGTTTGTGTACTTCACTGCTGAAGAAATGGAGCTAGTAAGAAACAAACTTACTCAGAGACTTTTAAAAGCAACCACTATTCCTGGGACAAAAAGTTTCCATCAATTTACACCATCTTCTCATTCAATAATAAAGATGAAAAGGGTATACGATGATGATGATTTTGCTCTTACATTTGACTTCCTCAAAAAACAAAAATATGAAATTGTTAAAATTGACAATGTTATGATGTCACAATACCTATTTTGCAAATACGACGATTTTTACTGGCTTGGTATGGTTTCTGAAGTTGATAAAGAGAATGATGATTTTATGGTAAAGTTTATGCATCCACATTATCCAAGTCGGTCGTACTACTGGCCAAAGCGGGATGATAATTGCTGGGTGCCAAGAATGAATGTAATTTCTCTTGTTAAAACACCTTCAGCATCTTCTGGGCGTCAGTACCATATCTCAAAAGAAGATGAAACTCTATTTGAGCAAGTTTTATCTTTTCAGTGAAAGTTGATTAATATTTTACTTTCATTATTTAAATGATATAAACTTCAATTTTAGTAATATTTGGTTATTCCTTTTCATTTTTATTTATGAGCTTTTTTCAATAAAGCAGGTTTTTAATATTTTTCAAAAAAGTTTGCATTTTAGTTTCTTATTTTTTAACACAACATTTGAACATTTAACCTAAAATTTTAGCATGCAACAAATATATTGAAATAATACCTAATTATTAAAATAATAAAAAAAGAAATCATTTTTTCAATTTGCTGCATAGTAAATTATATTTTCATATATACTTTTGAAAATATTGATCATAAATATGCAAGTTATGCCAAGCAATAGAATTTTTTATTTTCTGTCAGAGACCTAAACTTTTCAAAAACATCTTATTTCACAATGAGAGTTAGGCAACTCCAGAAATAAGCGAAATGCAAATTATGGTCACAAGAAAAAAAAAGGACTGTTGACATTTTAAAATTAAAAAATTATTCTAAAATATTAGGAATTGGATTAATTTCTCTTCATCTTTGTATTCAGCGTCTTTAAAAATGGTCAGGTACCAATTTTCAGTCATATTTCTGTACTAGAACTTAAATTATTCACACAAAAAGTATCGCTATAAAATCTATAATAGAGAATAGCGGCCAAATAAAGAAATTTTTTGTCTAAATTTCAAAATGACATATCTTTACTATACTTTAAGAAACCAAAACCATCTTTTTTATAAAGATAGCCTAGGATCAACTAATTCATTTGAAAAAAAAATCGAATCCATGAGACTTGGGCAACTCCGGGAATTAATGAAAGCGCAACCCATGGTAACAAAACAAAAAATTTGACTGGGCATTTTAAAATAAAAAAAAAACTATCAAAAAATTTAAGCTTGTCTGTTTTATCTACATTTTTGAATTCAGCACCCTCAAAAATGGTCAGGTACCAATTTTTAGCCACATTCTTCCACTAGATCTTAAATTATTCAATTAAAAGTACAACTACGAAATCCATAATGGCAGACTTCGTAAAAAAATGAACGTTTTAGGCTGAATTTCAAAATGTCATAACTTTTAAGTCGTTTGGATTTGGGAGTTCAAATTTTGCATTTTTTCATGTTTCATTAATAGGTACCACTGGTTAAAGTTTAAAGAAAATCTGAGAAGGTGACTGAAAAATTTCAATTTTTTGTCCCACTTTTACATGTAATTACCCATTTGTATTCCAAATAAAATACTGGCATAGCTGAAATCAATTTTGGAAGTTCATTTTTTTTTTTTTTACAATAATAAGAATTTTATTATAAAATGTTTTAAAAATTTTTAATGGAACTATAATAGCTAAACATTTGCGTTTTTCTTTATTTTATGACTATTTCTAGTGTACTTCATTTTTCTTTTAGACATTCACTGCTTGTGACCATTCAGTAAATTTAAATGCTCAACTTTTCTGTTTTATAAAACCCTCTGTTTAAAATACTCTCAGTTTTATAATGCCCTATGTTTTTAAATGTATGGATTTTATTTCACTTTTAGGGCTTGTTAGCAAAGCAGAAAAAGTTGACTTAAGCGAAAAGTTGCCAAGAAAGAAGGCAAAAATGTTGATTTCCCAACCACCAACAACCCATTCAAAACCATCTCCTTTATAATTACAACCAACAAATTCACAAATACAACCTCTTTTATCTCAAACATTACTAGCAACTCCTCCTTTCTCAACCCAATCCCAATTCAGACAATTCCAGTCTTTTTCAACTAATGACTCCATTAATGATCATCCTGATTCCTCACTTTTTCTTAACAATCATAATTCGTTTCATGAAAATTTGTTTAATTCAATTGACTTCAATCGACTTCAATCAGAAAACATTCAATCGGCATCAAATTCATTTCAAATGCCTTTTCCATCTTTTTCACTACCAGCACAACTATTTTCTGTTCCACAAATGCCACCACCATTGTTGTATTCACATCCAACATTGCTAACAAATTCACAACTTCTACTATTATTGCATTCACAACTATCAGAACAAGTACCAGCACATTCATTAGTTTCCCATACAACACAACCAACAGATTATATATGCAGTGACATAGAAGTCACTAAAAACATAATTCCTAATAGAGTCTTAACAGCACCAATAGGAAAAAAGTGCGTTAAGTGTTTAAATTTAAAAAAAGTGCGTATAAGTGTTTAAATTTAATAATTTTTTACCTGTTATTAAATGTGTTGCGTTTAATAACAGGTAAAAAATTATTAAATTTAAACACTTATAATCTGGAAATCACTAGTTTTCATCTTTTATAAATAACAAAATTTTGTTAAGACCACTATGTCTTAATTTTATCTTATAGAAAAACAATAAATAATAGGATTTTTTAATTTCAACTAGCCTGTGATTTTTGTCTGATTTTTTGTTTTTAATTTTAATCTTTTAATTACTATTATTGTTTTAGTATATTTTTTTAGTGTTAACTATTTTGATTACAGTATAATCTCTAATAGTAAGGCCAGGTTTATGTTTCAGTGTCACCAATCAAATTTTTTGATTTTAAAGTAATGATCGATTTTTAAATATACATATGTTTTTGTTTTTATAATTTCTCCTTAGTTTTTAAAGTTAATTATGTTTATACCTGTTATACTATTTTATGTTTGCTTACTATTTTACTGCTTATATTATATATGTTTTTATATAATTATTATATATGTCCTTTATATTTTGTATCATTTTTTTTTCGTTCCGAAGTCCCAAACGGAAAAGAATGCGTTAAGCACTATTTAAAAGACATACTTACGAACGTATTCACGAACTTACGATTTTCTCAATTTTTTTTTGTTTTGATTACTTGCCTGTAGAGAACGAACACACCGCTAAACTCATGATTTTTTCGCCTCAAAATATACTAAATTATACTAATAAATAAAATTTTAAAAAGTTTAGAAAAGTTATTAGGAAAAGTAAACAAATTGCTATTATTCGAAAACAAAAAATGTACGTACAGCCTTTTGGTTCTCGACTAATGAAATTTTTTTTCAAAGTTTTTCAAACAAGCTCGGGTAGGCTTATGCAAAATGATTATGCTTTATTAAATTTTTTTGTAGATTATGCTTTATGATTTAAATCTCTATCAAAAAAAAAAATAATAAAAATACAACTGATTTTCTGTTTTGCTTATTTAAATGGTTAAAATAGAAAAAAAAATTGATTTAAGCTTAAATGAATGTAAACCATTTAAATGCATTAAATAAGCACTATCGTGATAATTATCTTGATCGATTTCTATATTTAAATAAAGAAACATGCGTAATGTATAATAAAGATCCACAATATGCTTACATTAACTCGTGCAAAACCTGAGCCATAAATATAGCCATAAGGTCAATAAAAAAAAAAACATTTACTCTATATTAGTGAATTTACTTTTTATTTTCTTTTTAAAAATTTTCGAAAATTTGTGTTTATACTTATGGTAGTTTGTTATTTATACATTGTATTTTTATTCTAAATATCGGTATTTTTAAATAAATGTTATATTAAGCTTTTTTTTTTTCTTATGCTTAATTTGTCTTATTTCGCGCTTAACGGTTTTAAATATTTAAAATGTTTATGAACGTTTTTTAAAAAATATATCCTAAAAAATAAAATTCCAGCGAATTCGCTAAACTTCCAATTTTTATAGATAAACATGAAAGTTAGCTATGAAAGATCACTGGAAGTTCACTAAAAAAGTTCACTGGGAGTTCGCTGGGTTTTGGAACAATTTTTCACTGGAAGTTCACTGGGTTTTTTTGTAAGGGATGGTTATTAGTCCTTAGGATAAGAAATCAACTTTTAAATTAACTAAAGCGTTTGAAAGATCCATAAAGAAAAATGTCTCTTTTTTGCACACCAAACGTACTATGAAAACATCAGTTTGCATCTGTTCATATATAGATGCAGATATTATGTCTAGTGATGAGGAGTTAATAACATTTAGAGCAGTGTTGATGATGATCAGTTATCAGACTTCTTTGAATTAGATAGTGAGTCTGGTAGTAATACGATAAAGTTTCCAATATTTGCCTGAGAAGGTGAGAGATATGGCTATCTGATGCTGTTTGAGCTGCTATTGCTACTGCGGCGCTTTCAGATTAAGGAATTGTAAAGAAGCTTCACAGAAAAGCTATTATAGACCGACAGCTGCATGTTGGTATATTATCAAAATAAGCAAAATAACAATATGTTCAGTAGGCCCACAGTGATCAATATGAAATAAGAAAACTGGCAACTAGAAAAGTTAAGCTTGAAAATAATTTTACACTGTAAAATTTTCACTTAAGTACTTGTTTAAAAAAGATAGCCTTAGTAAACAATTATAAGGAATTGGACTTAAACAATTCAGGCTAACCTTGTTTCAATCAACGCAATTTTTTCGAAGAAAGTTTAACATATGAAGTTGTTGCAGTTGTGACTGTAGGTGTCAGTATTAATCTAATTCAATGTTTTAATGTCTGATGAAGATACTGAAGATAAGAACGGCTAACACTGAGCGCTACAAAAGCTACAGATGTTCAATAACCCATCAGAAAGTTTAATACAATCTCTACTATATACCTTTTGTCTTCATTAAATTTGCGTCATGATATTATATTTCATCCTAAAAATTTTTCTTCTTAAGCTGGATATAAGTTAAAGTTAAATTGGTGACATTAAATCGCAACTATATTATTCAAAATTTCATTATTAGATTGACTGACGTTATTAACTTTCACCTCATTTTTCCGATTATGATAATTGCATAATAAATCTTTGCAATTTTGTTAAAAAGCATTAAGATGTTCAAGGGGAAGAATCTGGTTGACGCTTTGTTACCGGGTTAAACCTTACCCATAAAGGCCAACACGTAATATACTCCCAATAAGTTGTTAGTAGAATAGGCTTGCAGACTTTAGATTTGCATAATACAGCCTACACAGTCCCAATTAACGATAAAACTCTGGAAATGGTATGATCATTGTGGAAGTTTATCAACCGCGACCATTATTGGGCACAACACTCTATTCCCAGTAATTAGTTTAAGAACTCTCAAATACTCTGAGGATTCAACCGGGTTTATCATATTATTAAGTAAATATTAGATGGTTTGGCTACGCAATTTAAAAATTTGAAAAGATTTACCAAATATTTCATCCCAATGACGATCTGATGATGGCTTTAATCTAAACTGTAGTAGGTACTTTTTACTTCTGATGACATTGGCAAGACTCTAAAATATTAATTACCACAAAAAAGTCCGTATCAAAGATCCACAGTTTTGATTTAAGCAGTTAATTAAATTCTTTCTTTATTGTTTTGTAAAGACCAAAGAGAATGAATCGGCTTTAAGTTATTTTCAAAAGAGAAAGTTGATACCACTAAAGCACAAATAGTTGAAAGATGCTTGCGTAGGATAACAATTTTCGGGACAATTGGGCATTAGAATCTACCTACAACATCTTTTACTTAAACTGGTAAAAATTGGTAAAAACTCTTTACGTGAATTTAAGAAAATAGTTGCATAATTTTGAAAATATTTGTAATTTTAAAAATTTTCTCTCCTTTTTTTAATTTTGTTAGTGCTTTTATTCTTTAATAATCTGCTGAACAAATTGATTGATTACATGAAAAAGTTATACAAACCAAAGGTAAATTAAAAATACTTTTTTTTTAAAATGGAATCTGATATTTAAGTTAAGCTAGTATATTTTTGTATTTAAACAAAATGGTTTAGTATTGCATAAGTACTGCGTGAAAAGTAAACAAATTATCAAAAGACAGGTGAGCTAAATTGAATACAAAATAAACTACAAGAACTTTTCATTTTGTATGAAATTATGACCAATACTTGTTAAACTAAAATATTACATTGGATTTTTGGAAATAAACGTGATAAGCTGTAAAGCTATTTGTTTTATTTTCCAACTTGCAATCATCTGGACAAACAGTAAATGCATACATAGAGAACTTTTTTTGGAGTACATCATTTTTTCTATATCTTGTACAGATGTTTGAGTGCATGTTCTATAATCAGTTTGTTTTTGTTAATAACGTTTTTCAAAACATAAATAAATTTCAAAATCTTCCTTAGTCAGATACCAACCTATTTGCTCATTAAAATCTATATGTTCAATAGTGACAATCTATATATTCAATAGTCAGGTCACAACCTATATGTTCATCACAATCTATATTTTCAATCGTATCAACATAACTGTAACTAGTGTCCTTTGCAAATTTTTTGGACTCTTTTGCTACGTTATTTATTCCAACACTTTTTAATTTTTTTACCATTTCTAAACGGAAGTAGTTTAGCAAATGTTATAACATAAAAAGTTAATTTATACCTATAAACACGATATATAAACATACTCTGAATTGTAAAGGTGATTTACTCAATTATATAAAAAAACAGATTTGCAACGATATGTTAAATATGGTTGCATAGCCAGAAAGCTAGAACTTGTTGTTTGATTTGTTTCAGCTTGTTCAACATTTCAAACAGTAATTGTGTTTAATTGATATTGAAGAGAATAAATTGTTTACAAAGTTTGGTAGAGTCTGAAATTGGATATAAATGTTTGATATGGTTGCAATTGAGAACTAAATTTTATTTGACAGCTATTGTAGAATAATTCTTTTTCAATTGGAAAAAAAACAACTCTTTCCACAAACACTTTTATGTTAAGGGAGAAACCATAGCGCAGTGCTTACGGACACTTGAAAATGCCTTCAAAGGCTTGACTAAAATATGATTCAAAACACAAAGACTAGCTTTTCAAGAGAAGAAGTTGACATATTGCAACATTTTCATTACAGAAAACTGAAAAGGACCCATTACAAGAAAGGTGTTTATGAGATATACCATGTTCGTTTATATATATATCAGACTAAAAACACGGACTCCGAACACTATCTGGGGTTGATACAGAAGTTGATCGAGTTCATGCACCAAAATTATGACCTTTCAACTTTCTTGATAATGATCTTTCTTTAAATATTTAAATCATTGTTCATTGTAATCTTTATTATAAAAATATTTATAATAATCATCAGCTTCAAAGTATAACCTAAAAATTTTAAAAACTAAAAATATTTACCATTTTCACTCCCCTCATTTTTTACTCCTTGCGCATTTGCTTTGCTTCCAACATTCACTAAATATTTGAAAGTTCTGTTTTTAGTTAACATCATCATTAACTTCATCTAGGCCCATCGCGATCCTTAATGACGCCTGGGGTCAAAATTTAACTAGTGCCCTATCATATCGACCGAATCCAAAAAAGTTTGAGTGCTGTCCAAATTCTAATTTTTTTTTACAGAATTCTGAGGGAGTGGGTCGTGGAAGCCTCTAAAAACTTTTTTAATATATTAAAAAAGAAATGCACAAATAGACATGCTATTGAACTTTATTTATATTGCAAGTAACTGTAAGTTTTAAATCTAATAGATATTTAATGCTTCAAGAGAGGCTGACTCTCCGGGCTTTATTCATAGCAAAATTCGCAATGAGCTCTTCGTAGCACAGACTTTTTGCAAGATCGTGTTCAATAGATATAACTAGGAGATTAGTTAGCCGGTCTTGACTCATTGTAGATCTTAATGTTGTTTTGACTAGACCAAGCTTATTGAAAGACCGCTCTCCTTCGGCCATTGAAACGGGAATTGTTTTAAAAATACTTAACGAAATGCATATTGATTTGAAGAGAGACTTTAGACCTTTCTGATAGATTCCATTTAATAGCTTCATTGAAGTGAGATTTTTTTTTGGACCGAAAAGATTGGCGTGCTTCAGAGTATCCAGATGACGGACCTCTAAAACAAGTTTGTCACCATCTATATCGCTTACATAGGTTTGCGCCAAAGTTTTACATTTCTCCCCCAAGTTAAGTGGTTCAACTTCTTTTTCTTCACTTGACCTACTATTTGATTAAGAAAGCCATAGGAAGAAGAAACTGTTCGTCGTCTTTTCTGCAGCTTTAAATCTGTCTCTCATTCGTTGAATTTAAGTATTGAGAGCCGTGTTGAATACGTTAACCTCAAACTGCTTTTTATCTTTTGTGTAGAAATGAACTTCGTTCCTTGCTTCTTTGTAAAACGATTTCCTCTTCCTTGCTTGTTTTGGAACTAATTTTGACTGAAATCCTTAGCTTACTAGACCGGAGGCAACCAAATGTGCTTCATTTACTAATTCGGGCTAAGAAGATCTAAATCTAGTAAGATCCTCAATAAGAGTCCTCATAAGTTTCATCTCATCATCTAGAGTAATATTTTCTGATTGAAATGACGCGCTGACATTTAAATCAGAAAATATTACTCTAGATGATGAGATGACACT